>NW_027413368.1:0-76091 GCF_048544455.1 Silene latifolia | reverse complement strand
ACGATAGAATGCTTTAGTGAGGGCGGAAGTTAAGTTAATAGTATTTTAGGGTGAATTGAGACCGGAAGGAGATATTTATTGCCCCTTAGACCGACACATCGACTAATCTGTGACTTTAACTGCATTTAATTGACGTTCATTGATGAACCGACATCCTAGTTTCCTTTCCCTCTGCTTAATTTCTCTCATTTCTTTTTCTCTTGCATTAATCTCGTTAGTTTAGTCAAAACAATCAAAACCCCCACTGTGACCTTAGACAGACCGAGTAGACAAGTGGATAGTGGCCGCCTTCCTGTGGAGATCGACCCTACTTACCGCTGACTTCTGTTAGTAGTACTTAGGTATTTATTTTTGGTACCTGACGACGATATCAAATTTTGGCGCCATTGCCGGGGAGGCAACTACTTTATTTATTTGTTTAATTTTGTCTGTCTTAAGCCTCAAGGGATTTATCCCTTGAGGTCGTTCTAATCTTTTTCTTTAGTGCTGTTATGATAGGCCCTACAGGTCCTACCTAGACAGTTCTAGGCAAAAGATCGTCAAAGGGAAGGCTTGAGTACCTTTGACCCGTCACCTATGTTTCATTATATGGCGCAGCGGGTGATTTACTGCGGGAGATGTGGTGCTGCTGAGCACAATGCAGCTGTTTGCTTAGCTGAAAACGACGAGGTTTATGCATTCATGCAGCGTAGACAAGCTAATCAATCTGTTGTAATTGCGGCGCCACTTCTGCCCTATCAACGAGGCTACCAACAGCCTCCATTTGTCTGGCCACTGCTACAACAAGCTCCTCCTCCTGATAAGCAGAAAGAAGCCGTTGCGGAGCTAAAATCTTTGATCAAGACACATGCATTCAAAAAGCAAGAGTACGATAGACATACGTACGCTCAAATCGATGAGCATGAGTCTTAAATAGCTCAGCTAGCCGCTACTGAGACGACCTTTAGGCAAGCGGAGAGTGGTCTTTCCCGGGGAGGACCCGAGTTGCCTATCGTTGTTGATAGTTTATATGACTCGGATTACGAAGATCTATCCGAAAATGAAGCGAGTTATGAAGATTTCTGCGATGCACTACAAAGATCACTCGATCGAGCTAGTAACTGTGTTCGATCGAGTGGATTACCAGAGAAAATGTTCAATCGAACAGTTGATTCCACTCGATCGAACAGTTGTGTTGAGAAAGTCCTCGATCGAGCAGATCACTGTGTTCGATCGAGTGAAAATCAGGAAGGAAGTTCTCGATCGAGTTCTATTTTTGCTCGATCGACTAGTTTGGCCAAAGAGAGCATTGGTTTGTCACTTGGGTTCGTTTCAGATGACGATTTTGATGATGATAATGGTTACGGTGAATCTCCCCTTTTCAAAGCCGAGTTGGATGCGCTTGAAGCTGCGATTTACGGGACGGATTCCACAGAGGAGGGTGACGAGAAGGTAGTTGAGTCAGTGATTGCTCCTAGCACGGAAGAGGTAATATCTTTCTTTGTCAATGATTCTGTCATTAAGAGCAACCAACCCGAGGTAGTTACCAATAATTTTATTATTGTTTGTTTGAGTAGTACATTGCCTCATTTGACTTATGCTTCGCATTTTAATGTTGTACCCCCTCCCAGTTGGTCAATTAATTTAACAGTTTTTCACCGTTCTTGTCATCTTAATTTTGTTAATCTGAAATGGTACCCTAAATTATTGTTAATTTCTCCTGAGCTCCTTTATTTTGTTGATAAATTTAGGAGCTGTCATAGGAAATTTGTTAGACTCAAACGTTTATACATTTTATTTTCCTATGCTTCTGTTCTACTGTGGTGCTACTTACAGTTTTAATTAGCACATGCGTAGCTGTTTGATCGGTTGCTGCGCGCTTTGAGCTGTTT
The DNA here is from genome assembly GCF_048544455.1 of Silene latifolia. Classification (NCBI taxonomy): domain Eukaryota; kingdom Viridiplantae; phylum Streptophyta; class Magnoliopsida; order Caryophyllales; family Caryophyllaceae; genus Silene; species Silene latifolia. The sequence continues at coordinate 74,220 of NW_027413368.1, read as the reverse complement.
TGACCAGGCTAATTAAAGAGAGGCTCGAAGTAAAGAAGGTCGAGCTGGGACCTTTCTGAAACTAGCGCTACCCGGGAGGCAACCCGGAGAGATTTTATTTTTAGTTGTTTTTCAAACATTGCATTTTATTTTTGTGTGTGTAATAATTGGTTTTCATACCATAGACTATTTCAGCTACGCTTGTTTTGTTAGTCTCGCGGACTGTTTATGTTGCGTCTTTGCAGGAATATATTATGGGTGGCTCGATCGAGTACTTTTTGTACTCGATCGAACACTTTTGCTGCTAATTTCACTCGATCGAGTATCCATTCTTCTCGATCGAGTACCTGCCAAAGATGATCCCTCGTTCGAGTGCCCCATCTTCCTCGATCGAGCTATTTAAGATGTCCATTGCTTGGATTAGCTTCTTGTGATGATGTTTTAGCAGCTGTTTGCGACCTCCCATGTTGCTGGCTGGTTTGGGGTGGTCCCTTATTCGCGCAATCTTGTGAGCTTTCCACATTTCACTCTCTTTCTCTTTTAGTTTGCGTTTCCTTTCCATGTTTTGGTACAATGAGGGCATTGTACGGTTTTGTTTGGAGGGGTTATGCGTCCATATCTGTGTCTGCATTTATGTTTTTACTGCATTTATGTCATCACGTTTAATTTCTGTATGCATTGTTGTTTATTTTTATACAATTCAAAAATCTCATAAAAATTAAAAATTCTCAAAAAATTTAAAATTTTCACGTTTATTTTAGCATGTAGGTTGAGTCGGAATGGTACATTTCTATGATGATATTGCACTGCAACTGTCTTTTTGCTTAAGCATTGCATAAAACTAATTATTTTTTTTAGCTTTGGCATTTTGCATATCTACGAGTTAATGTTAAAATTTAGCTGAACGAATAGACTTGACCTAATAATTTTGGCAAACTACTTATAATTTCTAAGATCAAGAGCCTTATAAACTGGTGTCATTTGTGACCAGTTTCATGTAGGATTGTGAATAGTTACTCCTTGCATAACATGTATCATCAATTTGCACATATATGAAATTCAATTGCTTTTTGCCGTCATACATTCGGGTTCGTGGTTGATGTCATATGTAGGGAGGTGCTTACATTTCCCTTTTCTTTCATTTTTACCCATAAACTCCACATTAGCGAAATTTGCATGTTGACCCTTAGCTACATTCCAAATTTAGCCTGCCTTGTCAAACTAGTTAGTGTATGTTTTTGCGGTATGTATTTCATTGTGCCAAGTTTGGCTTGTATCCATTGATTTGGAGTTGATAATTTATGGGAGAAGGAGGATGAAAAGAAAAAGAAAAAAAAACGTGAAAAAGAAAAAGAAAACAAGATTTCGAACAAAAAAAAAAAGAAAAGGAAACCGTGAAAAAAATAGAAAAAAAAGAAAGAAAAAGATGTTGTTTGATGAGACGGTTTCTGCTCCTATGCTTAATTTACATTTATTGAGGAGTATTTTCAGTTCAGTTTGGTGAGTTTTGTGCCAATTGGAGGGCACCGTGCTTAATTCTATAATTGAGTTGGAAACGGATGTTGTTATATGGTATTGTTTACGTACTAGCTTGGCCGCCTATACCTCCATATTTCCATAAATGTTTTGCCCTTTTTTACCCATTGCCTCACTTTACCATAATTTTTGTAAGCCCTCGGCTGTGACAGGACCTTGTTTGGTTGGAATGTATGTGCGGTAAATAGAATTGTCTATCATATTAGTTGCATGCATGTTTATGTGGGTCGTAGTTTAGGTGAGCGACTTTATTTCTTTCTCTCTTACATATAAATGTTAACCCTTTGCTTCATGAGAGAAGAGTGACCCGTGAGAGTCCATTATTAAAGGTCTTGCAAGGTCGACGGTTCAGCTTTATTATAGACATCCTATAACTCGTTTGCATTTGACTGTTTTGCTATAAGTGGTAGTTTGCTTGCATCAATTTGGTTTGAGTGGGCATTTGTAGCTAGCTCTGAGTTATCTTTTCCGTTCCATTAGTTTGCATTTAGTTTACTCGAGGACGAGTAAAGGTTCGATTTGGGGAGATTTGATACGTGCGATTTATATAGTCCTTTTAGGCCTTTTTATGCACGTATTTCTATGCTATTATCGTAGTTTTATGCTACAAAATGCCCCGAATATACTACTTTTGTTTTCTTAGCCTTATTTGCAGGGATGGACCAGAAAGTAGTGAAATCAAGCCTTTTACCGTCCGTTTTGTACGCATTTGGAGGAGGAGTGAATTTGGAGCGGAAATGTAGCTGTCTTGGGATGCGTGAAGCCACTTCGGGAGCTAAAAAGACAAGTTGAAGCTGAAACTAACGAAGTTATGAGCTGCTGAAGTCAAATTGAATCGATCGAGTGGTTTTCTGGTCAATCGAATGCTTTTGGATGGTTGAAGACCTCGATCGAGTATAATATGTGGTCGATCGAATAGTTTCATTTTAGGGTTTACTCGATCGAGTTCTATTACTGGTCGATCGAGTGGTTTCAAATCCCTCGATCAAGTGAAATTGCTATTGGGCTCAGGCTTTTTGTTTTATTTCGCTATTAGGTTTAATAAGAATCGTCTCCTCTATAAATAGGACGACGATAAACACATTTAGGGGATCTGATACATTACTTTACAATACTTTTCTTTTCCCTTTTCTATTGTTGACTGCTTTCCTCTCTTTTTCCGGATCTACTGTAATTCTCTCTTTTTCCCTCTTCTTCTTTATTTAATGTTTATTTCTCTTCCCTTTATTTATGTTCTTTCCTTTATCATGTCTAGTTAATTTCTCCCTGCTAGGATTAGGGGATTTGATGAATGAATGTTAATTGCTAATTAGTTTATCGATTGTCGTTGTTGTTTATGTCTATGTTGTTAATCGCTGCTTTAATTGTATCTTGCTGATTGAATCAATGCAATTAGCCTTTTTAATTTGGTAAGCCTTAACCTGGACCGAAAGGTTGGAAGGGGTGAGACCCGCAGTGAATGATAGAATGCTTTAGTGAGGGCGGAAGCTAAGCTAATAGTATTTTAGGGCGAATTGAGACCAGAAGGAGATATTCATTGCCTCTTAGACCGACACATCGACTAATCTGTGACTTTAACTGCAATTAATTGACGTTCATTGATGAATCGACATCCTAGTTTCCTTTCCCTCTGCTTAATTTCTCTCATTTGTATTTCTCTTGCCTTAATCTCGTTTGTTTAGTCAAAACAATCAAAACCCCCACTGTGACCTTAGACAGACCGAGTAGACAAGTGGATAGTGACCGCCTCCCTGTGGACATCGACCCTACTTACCGCTGACTTCTGTTAGTAGTACTTAGGTATTTATTTTTGGTACCTGACGACGGTATCAGTCCTATCCCTGCACACTGTGAGGACATTGGGAGTGATTCCAATGCTAAGGGACCTATCTCTAAATTGGATCTGGACATGTACTCAAAAGGTTGTTATGATAAAGATTATACAAAGGGAAATGGTACAAGGTTAGGGAAAGTGCCAAGTGTTGCTAAAACTTGCTAACCAAGGCCTTTTCATAGGCTAAGCATGATAAGTCATGCCATTTTAATTGAGTTGAGATGTACAGTTGTATTCAATATTAAGTATGGATTACAGATTATGTAGTAATTGATATAGTATCAATTTTACATATGTGATAATGCATTCATCGTTTGAGTTTTTATTGAAACTCTTCTATTACTTTGTTATATCCAAATGGGTTGTAAGGACAACGTTGAACCCCATTAAAGTGAACTGGATTAACATAGTATTGGCCCCTAGTTGCTTATATGAGGTGACATCTCGAAGTAACTAGAGTGTGATGCGATTGATGGCAAGTTCAAGTGCCATAGAGTCATAATAGATGACTAATCGATCACATAGGCAGACTGTATGGGACACTCTATCGGGCTTATGACCGCTTATAGAGTTCTAGAAATTTTTATAGCCTGGTCGTGGCGAGAGCTACTATAGTATTCTTATGAGTCGATTCTTTGACTAATGACTGTTCCCCTAAGATGACACCGTTTCAGAATGACTTTGATTTATGTTATACGCCCTTCGTAATTGGGGTCTAATGGGCATGTTTTGGGGCATGATGAGTTGTGGCTATTCGAAGGGAAGAGTGCAATAGGAATTGTCCATCCCCGTCAGGGTTATCTTATATTTGAAGGCCACTCGAGGAGTAATGAACTGGAAATGCGTGGCCACGCTCGGAAGGTATCTATGGTAGATAATTCCGGTCAGACAGTTATTCTCCAGATCGAGGAAACAACTCATGATATGATCAAATACAAGTACGGCCTGCAAGACACCTCGCATTGAGTGGGAGATGACGTAATAGGACAAGAGAATTGGTGACGCACACTTGTCTCGGACAAGTGGGAGATTGTTGGGGTAAGTGTCCTCAACAATAGTGCGATCACATGTTTAAATCTCATGATAAGAATACATAAGGGAAAATTATTATATTTGGTCAAATGGTCCACATTAATCGGTAATGATTGGCTGGCTGGAGTTTGACATTACTATCGTATGACGGTGGTGATCAGTTGAACCCCTTAAGGTCATATCTCCATGGAATGCAACCTTAATAGACTAATTAATTAATCGTAGGTCGATACGAGTTGATTAATTCCCTAAAATTGAACGATATGTTTTCCGAGTGATAATTTATATCTTATTGTAATTCGATTAAATAAGATTCATTTTAGTAATTGAAATGTTTTAATTACTAAAATTTTATTATTGTTTATGAAACATTAAAGTTGGAGTGAATGGTTTATTGTAATTACAAATTGTTGTGAATTACAATTGGATGGTCCTTTTTGAGTATATGTAATTTTGAATTACTAACTAAAATATTGTATATGATTTATTTTATGAAATAATGATTTTTAATATGTTAAAATTTGCATTATTAGACACATGACTTAAGATGTGTCACATATTACAAATGTATATATACAATTGACAACATTTTACAAACTTAAAATGGATCCATATTACATATAGTAGCCAAAAATTGTGAGGGGATTGAAGTTAGTGGATTTGTTATTTTATTGTAAAAGTAACATAATCATGACCTACCAACATAGGCATGAAAAACCTATGTTTTTAGGAAGAAAAATATTAAAAGCATGAGCATGCTTGTCCCCTTGTTGTCTCCTCCTTTCCTCTTATACACGGCTCCTCTCTTCCATATGGGATAAGTTTTTCTCATTTTTATTCATTCTAATTTACACAATATTCTCATCATCATTTTCTCTAAAATTGTTTTGAGAAAACTTAAGGAAAACATATTCAAATTACTAATATTACTAGTACTAGTAATCTAAATATTAGTGTATTTTTAGGGTATCATTTACTAGTTCTACCATACAATTAGTAAATGATTTAAGGTTGATTCCTTTATACAATCCTTGAGGAGGTGTTCTATTTTGAACACTTGAAGACTTGGGAGCACAAGGAGCACTTGGAATATTTTATGAAGACTAATTTGGAAGGAGTCCAAATTAGTAGTTCATTTCGGCATTCTCAATGTAAGAGAATCCGAATCTTTTCTCTAGTATTTTGTTATGCATGCTAAGATCCACATAGATTATGAGTAAACTTAATTAATAAAGTTAAAATGTTCATTAAGAGGACTACGAATCTTTCAATTAACCCGTGTTTTGAATTAAATTGCATCGAAATTGTTGAAATTGTTTTGTAACTCGAAAAATTCAAACTCGAACCGCCAGGGGTGAATTTTTAGAAAAGATTTTTGCGAGTGTATTTGATTTGATTTTTGTGAGATCAACACTCGAATTTGTGAGTGCTTGAATTTTGAGGAAAACTGATATTGTGTTATCAGCTTTCGATTTTTATTTTTTTCTGAGAAAATTGCGAAAAAGCGAAAAAAATTCGGAATTTCGACTGACATGGAAACGATCCATCGCGGATCGGGCCGACTAGCCCTTCCCCCTTTTAAAAAAGAAAGAAAAATCCGTATGTTTAAAGCTGCGTCATAGAAACCGTGTCGGATTTCGTAAAATGCGAAAACAAGGAAATGTGAGTGTGAGTAAACACAAAATGTCCTGGACCATCCCGAAGAGGCGCGAGCATTCCGGCGGGAGGTTTAAGGTGTCAGGAGAAAGCACAACTTGAAAGGGACAATTCAAGGTGGGAATCCTAAGAACGCGCTGATTGTTTTGTATAAATAGGTATGTTTGTGCTTCATTGTTTCCTTATTCGAAACACAAAAACATCTCTACAAAACTTCTTCTTCTTCCACAAAAACATTTCATGGATGCCTTTGAGAATGCGTTGCGACAATGGTGCCGGGATTTGTCGCCTCCCGAGAAGTATCAACTCATTTGCATGGGAGTTGGTCAATTGTTGGTGCTTCGTTAAGTCAAGGTGCAATCCTCATTTCTTGAAGCATGCTCTCGGTTTTTGGATTCGAAACATCACGTTTTCAATTTCCCCAAAGGCTAAATTTGTCCTCTTGCCGAAGAAGTTGGAGCCATTGGTGGGTGGCCGGGTTGTGTTCTGGTGCTTCCTCCGACTCGGTTGTGTTATAAGGAAAAATTCCATTCAATGTTGGGCATGTCAACAAGCCAAGTCAACTTAATTCTTGCTCTTCATGGTGTGGATATGTTGGCTCTCATCAACATTTTCTCAAACCAATTGGATGCCAATGTTTATGAGGTGGCTAGGAGAAGGGCTCTTGCCTTTTGCCTTGTCCATGTATACCTCTTTGTTTATGCTTTGAAGAAGGAGGGGCCAAAATGCTATGGTAGCATGACCCTTGTACATGTAGTTGAGCAAATGGAGCATGGTAGAGATCCATCATGGTTTGTGCTTGGGGGAGATCATCCAAGCTTTGGACAAGGAGGGCTCTTGTGGAGAAGCTCCCTCGTTTAGATCTCCAAGGATCCTCAAAGTGTGGCTATTAGAGAGGCTAAGGTATGTAGAGCCTCCGGTTGATTCCTCCTCTTATTCCTTCCATCACCTTACTATGAGGAAGAAGTTGTACTCGGATAGCTTTGCTTCCACCGAGGTCTATTGGGCCGTGAAATTGGCGGAGGAAGGTGGTCCTCACATCCGTTGGGTGGTGCCATGGTGGCACTTCAGGTCCTTCACGGAGTTGCCCGCTTCGGGTGCTAGTCCTCGTTCTTTGATGGTGCTGGGTTTGAAGGTTGTTTCCTTCATCTATCCCGAAAGGCTTATGAGGCAAATGGGGCGTCAACAAAAGGTGTCTGCTCAAGATACTCTTGTCCAAGAGAACGTTTTCCGAAACTCTGAGCTTGTGGAGGTCTTCGAAAGATGGTGGGCCGCTCGGCCGCTTTGGGAGGTGCCAAAACCCGTTGCCACGACATAGGTGACTCCCGCTTATGTCAAGTGGTCTAGAGCTTCGTCCTTGGAAGAAGGTCCAAATACTGTAAGGACTAGGTTGTTGACTCGAAGTATCGAGAGGTTGGCAAGGGCAACCGTGCCTTCTTTGAGGATTATGTTGATAGAGTTAGCCCGGATGTGATGAGGCCACCAAAGAGGAGAAGCTCGGGTCCCCAGAATGTAGTGGGTCGTGCATGGGCTCGTTTTGGGCCAAACATGGGGTCTTGTAAAAGACCGGAGACCGTTGCCGTTGTAGATCCGTTGAGGATCTGCTCCGAAGAGGAAGTTCATGCTAGGTGGGCCAACAAGAAGAACAAGGGGAAGATGTACTCCGAGGGAAAAGGAAGGGTAGAATGGAAGAATGAAGACCTCCAATACCCACTTTATTATTATGTTGTATTAGCGTTGTGAGTTTTTATTATGTTGTACTAGCTATGTTTTGTGTGTTTTGTGCTAGTTTTACTATGTGAGGTGTTTTTGTCGACACCTTAGCTTTGACAAGTTGTAGACTCGTCGAGCTTTATTTGTCGTTAAAATTGTAATCCCTCCCATTATTAATTAAATAAGAGGATTGCTTGTGTCGAAATTGTGAATGCCTGTTTCTTCCATCCATTTTGTAAAGGCAATTCAGTTTGAATCGTCTTAAACATTTTCACTCGGGAAGGTGGGATTTTTGTAGGAAGGGAGAAAGGCTTCTTTCGTATTTTTGTGGAAAAGGGAATGTTCTTTCCCTCTTTTTTTGATGGGGATGTTTTTTTTTATTATGGGGATGATTGTATCCTTCTTCTATAAGAAAGGATTGCCTACGTATCCACCTGAAGAGGCAAAATCAAACCATGATCGTAGTTCGAAATGTCTTGTAATTTTTGATTGGGTTTTGTGGTTGTATCCCTCATGTATAAGAAGGACTGCCTACGTATCCACCTGAAGAGGTGAAACCAAACCATGCTCATAGTTCAGGGGGTTTTGTTTGAGTGCAAATGGATTTTGCCTTTGACAGATCAAAGGACATTTGAAACGGGCAAGGTGCCGCCACTTAGATTCGATAAAACATGCAATTTCAAATCAGAACGCGTTGAGGAACTTGACTTGAAGAGGGTTAAGGTGGTTGCTAGTTGTAAACTTAGGGTTAGGTCGTTGGTTGCTACGGTTTAAGGGTAATATTTCTTGAGTTGGTCTAGGTTGGTCGGGTTTGTAAAATCCTCCCCGTCTAGGTCACTCAGTCTCACTGCGCTCCCCGAAAGTATTTTCTTGACCAGGTATGGCCCGACCCAGTTGGGTTTAAACTTTCCCCTCGGATCGACGGGTAATGGTGCTCGAACTGACTTGAGGACCAAGTCGCCCTCCTTGATGTTCCTGGGTTTAACCTTCTTGTTGAATGCCCGTTGTATACGTCGTTGGTATAGCTGGACGTTGTGCAAGGCGTTGAGCCGCCGCTCGTCTAGAAGAGTGAGTTGTTCGTACCTTCGACGGGTCCATTCCGCCTCAGGGACCTGACTCTCCAGTAGGATGCGTAGAGAAGGGACCTCTAACTCTACCGGTTGAACCGCCTCCATACCGTATGCTAGGTAGAAGGGTGTGGCGCCTGTCGTTGTTCGGATGGAGGTTTGATATCCCTAGAGTGCGAATAGGAGTTTGCTCGGCCAATCGCGGTAGTTGTCTTGCATTTTCTTGATAATGGTGACAAGAGTTTTGTTTGATGCCTCTACCGCTCAGTTGGTTTGGGGACGGTAGGGGATGATTGATGTCGTTGATCTTGTATTTGTCCAGCAAGGTCTATGTTTCCGCCGGGAAGTGAGAGCCTTAATCGCTGATGATTTCATGGGGTACCCCATATCGGCAGATGATGTTGTTCTGGATGAACTTGGCCACTTGTTTGGCGGTCAAGACTACATATGACTGTGATTCCACCCATTTAGTGAAGTAGTCAATGGCGACGAGGACGAAGCAATGCCCCTTAATGCCTATCGGGTTAACTTTACCGATGATGTCGATGCCCCAGGTTGAGAAAGGCCAGGTTGATGTCATGGTGTATAAAAGGGATGGTGGTATGTGTTGTATGTTGGCGAAGATTTTGTAGTTGTGGCAATGTTTGACGTAGTTGCGTCAATCGGCTTCCATGGTGGTTCAATAGTAACCTAACCGCATGATTTTTCGGGTAAGCATCATTGCGCTCATGTGAGGGCCACATTCTCCGTCGTGGACCTCTCCCATGACTTTTTTGGCTTTGTGATGGTCAATGCAAAGGAGGAGAATCCCCTAGGGTGTTCTTTTGTATAGTTGATCTCGGTTTATCACGAATTGTGATGCAAGTAAACGGATGGCTTTTTGTCCTCTTGGATCATAGTTAGGAGGGAATTCGTTTTTGGTTTTGTAGTTGAGGATGGCTTAGTACCAGGGTTCTACATGGCTTTCCTCATCACTATTGATGGCGCAAATGTGAGATAGCTCGATCCTTCTCTCGACACATAGGGGCATTGACATCATGTCGTCAGGTATATTGGCGAGCGCGGCAAGTTTCCCTAGGGCATCGGCAAATTGATTTTCCTCTCGTGGCAAGTGGAAGTAGTCGACTTGGTCGAAGAACTCGGCCTCTTGATTGATTTTCACTCGGTAGGGAGCTAAGCTGTCGCTTCGGATTTTCCATGATCCGGATACCTGATTGATGATGAGCGAGGAGTCGCCGTGGACCCTCAGTCTCTTGATGCCAAGTGTTATGGCTGCTTGTAGGCCGACGTGGTATGCTTCATATTCAGCGGCGTTGTTGGTGACGGCGAAGTATAGCTTGACCGAGATCGGATCATGTTCTCCTTCTGGCGATATTTGAAACATTCCTACCCCGAAGCCTCTCAAATTAGATGCACCATCGAAGTATAGGTCCCATGCGTCGGAGTCCGCACAAAGGATGTCTTTGTCAGGAAGTGACCATGTGTCGGTCGTTGGATCCTCGTTGACGGGATTTTCGGCTAGGAAATCAGCGACCGCCCTTCCCTTGATAACCTAGACAGCCATCCGTTTAGTACGGGTTTCTCGAAGATGTATTTGACTGGGTCCATCTTGGAATAGATGTGGACCGTGTAGCTGAGCATGTAATGCCGCAGCTTCTTTGTTGACCATACTAGGGCAAGGCATGTCTTTTCCAGTTGGGTTTACCTCGTCTCATGATCGATGAACTTTTTGCTGATGTAGTAGATGGCTTGTTCTTCACCGTCGACTGTTTGTGCTAGCATTGCTCCTATGGCTCTGTCTGTGACAGTCAGGTATAGGGATAAGGAAATCCCTTGTTGAGGTGGCATGAGGACAGGAGGTTTTGATAGGATTTCCTTTATCCTATTGAAGGCCTTCTGACAGTGGTCATCCCAATCGGTGTGATTGGAAGCGCAGAGCTTCTTAAATATTGGTTCACAAATCATGGTGAGCTTGGCTATGAAGCGGCTGATGTATTGAACTTGACCGAGAAATCCCTGAATCTCCTTCTCGTTCTTAGGCCGTGACATTTTGTTGAAGGGCTTTGATTTTGGTTGGATCAATCTCAATGCCTCTTTTGCTGACGACATGTCCCAAGAGTTTTCCGGAGGTGACCCCGAATGCACATTTCTGAGAATTTAGTCTCATGTTATACTTCCGCAGACGAGCGAAGAATTTCCGGAGGGCGCTGATGTGGCCGTCCCGTTCTCTTGATTTGACGATCATATCATCGGCATATACCTCTACCTCCTTGTGCATCATATCATGTAGGAGAGTGGTAGCGGTTCTTTGATAGGTTGCTCCGGCATTGATGAGGCCGAAGAGCATGGCCGTGTAGCAGTATGTACCCCACTGTGTAGTGAATGCAGTCTTGTGCATGTCTTCCTCAGCCATTTTGATCTGGTTGTACCCAACATACCCGTCCATGAATGATAGGAGAGCATGCTCGGCGGTATTATCCACCAGAATGTCAACATGTGGCAAAGGAAAGTCATCCTTGGACTCGCCTTGTTCAGATCCCTGAAGTCGACGCAAACCCGAATCCTCCCGTCTTTCTTCGGTACAGGAACAATGTTGACCACCCAGTCAGAGTTCTCAGACACTTTGATGAACCCGGCCTTGGACTGTTTATCCACTTCTTTTTTATTTTCAGGGCCCATTCAGGACGCATTCGGCGCAGCTTTTGCTTCACGGGTTTAGCTCCGGGTTTAATGGGTATCCGGTGCTCCGCAATTTCCCTATCAATCTCAGGCATATCTTTGTAGGACCAGGCGAATACGTCCTTGTATTAGTATAAGAGGTCAATGAATTTTTGTCTTTCCGAGGGGTCAAGGGTTGTTTCTATCCTAAGTTCTTGAGGTGTGTTGTCGGTTCCTACGTTAATAGGTTCGGTCTCCTTAATGATGGGGGTCCTAGTTTCCCGTTTGTCAAGTTCTTTGGCTAAGTGAGGTGGGTAGTCACTCAAGTCAAATTCCTCACAGTCATTCAGAATTGCATTGTAGTTAAATTGAGACGAGTCATAAGCAAACTTAGCGTTCATTAAGCTGACACGAGCGAAAAGCTCGGAGAGGACAGACATCTCATAGCCAGTCAGAGGCGACACAGCAGAGGAGGTGGCCCCTGGAACAGGCTCCAGGTTGTCACCTTCCATGGGAATGGGGACAACCCTAGTTGACCCAGCCTCTGAAGCAGCCATAAGTTTGTGATAGAACAACGGGAAGGGGACCTTGACTGGGACATCAGGAGTGTTAGGAGCTATGACAGACTCTGACTCCGACTCAGACTCAGATTCTTCTTCACTTCCCACTTTGAACATAGGGCCTTCTCCAGTTGTGATCTTGAGAATGCGGCCTTGGCGATCGGTCCACTTGATGGTCTTCCTCCAGCTTTGTGTAGCTTTCTCCGGGTCAGAATCGGAGATCAAGGCGGTCGGGTCAAATTGGTTGTCCTTCAGGGCGATATTGATGATGTCCTCATGTCGAGATGTTTGATGTTATCGTCTCAAAATAGGAGAGTGACCGCTTGTCCGTCGAGGCATGGGGACGACTTAGACTCGGTTGATGCAGCTTCGATGTTGTTGGGGATGAAGTAGCAGTCCTGGAAGACTTCTACACCCGGGTGTCTGACCTTGGCCACCGAGTTATAGATCGGCTCAGGAAAGCCATGGTAGAGCTCGGACTCTCCCTCGGGACAAAGTATCCATTGAGGGTCAAATGATAGGGACGGAGGATAACTCCGTGCTTCTTGCGCTTCCGAACTAGGAGGTTCATCTCCTGGATTTCCTGACTGGTAGGTTCATAGCCCAGCCCAAAGGGGATGTTGAGGACCTTAGCCTGTTTCAAGGGAGGTAAGGCGCTCTTTAGGGGATTGAGGGGTAAACCCGGGAAATAACCCCGGCGCATCAGAATGCGGTTGACTGTGAGGTTGGCAAATGGGTCACAATCAAAGGGTGTTGATTCATCAGTTAGGGCATTCACAGCTTGAAATCCCCACATCTCGTTATCGTCCTCCTCAATGGTTGGGAAGCTATTCCTTTTTTCATGACGGCTTTGATCGGGGAAGCAGTAATCGTGATCGTTTTCCCGTTGAAGGGGACCCTGATTTTCTGATGAAGGGTAGAAGTAACCGCTTTGACGGCGTGAATCCAGGGACGTCCTAGAAGCATATTAAAGGAGGCGTCAATGTCGACTACCTGAAAACTGGTTTGCTTTTCCAGTGGTTCGGTTGCGACAGTTAGAGTGATAAGTCCTGCAACCTTACGATGAGTGCTGTCATAAGCGCGTACTCCTTAATTGGTTGGGACCAAATCCGCTTCTTTGATACCCAGTTTGTGAGCCATTTTGAGGGGAATGACATTCAATGCGGATCCGTCATCCACAAGGACCATAGGCACATTATTTTAAAGGCATTGTAATGTGATGTACAGGGCCAGGTAGTGGTTGGCTCCGAAGGGAGGGATATCTTCGTCAAAGAAGATGGCCGGGTTGCTCAAATCAGGGACATCCCTTGTCATGTGTGCCAACACTTCTTCTGGGGAGGAGGTAGAGGGCACGGTCAGTTTTACCAAGGCTTGTAGTAGAGCTTGTCGATGCTTGAAGGACGTGGCAATTAGTTGCCAAATTGAAATTTCGGCTTTTGCCTTCTGCAGCTGTTTGAGGATCAAAATCTTGGGAGCCTTTGGTTGAGTGTCCGCGTCCGGGATAACCTAATCGCTCGTTGTTGGAACGACTGTTGGGTTTTAAAGAGGCGTCCGGACCGGGTAAGATGACCGATCTCTTTTGCCCGTTTCTCTTTCCCTGGGAAAATATAGACATCCTCAACATCATCTCTCCAGATGCCATTGATTTCGGGATCTCGAGGGTACCTCAGAGGGGTATTCCTCGGTGGGAAGTTTTTGTGAGGAAAATTTTTGTGAGGTTGATTATTGTGGGGGTGATTATTATGAGGGTGATTATCATGAGGTGCATGCCAGAATGGTCGCGGGAGCAATTCATCCTGGTGAGGGTAGTTTTGGGTGCCTTGGGGACCTTTCCTTGGGTGTGGCGTTGGAGGATTGAAAATCAGTCGGCGGTAAGCATCGTCAAGTCGGGTAATCCTTTCGTAGAGACTGGCTATAGCTTCCTCAACTTGTTGGAACATGGCAAGCATGGTTGCGGCACTGAACACAAATACCCCATCCGAGGCATCCTACTCCAAGGCATTCACCTCGTCATCAATTGGCAGGATGAGGTGTGAGCAGTCTAAGGTCGGCTCATCATCGGAGATAGCATGGATTCCCAAAGGGTTTGTTTTGTTGTTCGGTTTAGTCGGTGGAGGCAAAGGCAATTCCCCTTTCTCGATCATGTCTTGGATGATGTGTTTGAGCTTGAAGAAGGTTTCCGTGTCATGCCCTTTCTCTTGGTGGTACTGACAGTAGGCATTAGGGTTCCAGAAGCTGGATTTCTTAGCATCAGACGGATCCGGGGTGGGTCCGATCGGTTTTAACTTTCCTTGGTCCATAAGCCTTTTCAGGGCGCTTGCATAAGTTGACCCTATATTAGTGAACACTCTTTGGGGGCTCTCAGCTCTCTTGGCGGTTGGTTCAAGGAGGTTAACCTCATCAATCTTGTTCGTCTGACCATAGAAGCAAGATCCGGTTGATGTGGACCCCTGATAGCCTCTACCGGTGGTTTTGGCTAGAACACCCTTTCGGAGGTCGTCTTCAATGCGTGTCCCAAGGATTTGTATATCCTGGAACGTCTTGATGTTTTGGTATCTCAGTAAGTTGACATATACCGGGCGGAGATTGTTGAAAAAATTTTCCACCAAGGTTGACTCACTCGGTTTGCTGACCAACTGAGTGCTTACCCTCCTCCAACGGGTTAAGAACTCGGTGAATCCCTCATTGTCGTTTTGGGTAAGGACCTCAAGAGTACGGGTATTGTCTTGGATTTCGACATTATCGGCATATTGCTTAGCAAATTCAACTGCGACCTCATCCTAGGTAGTGAGGTTCTTCGGGTCAAGGGAGTAGTACCATTGGCGAGGGATCGGTTCTAAGGATGATGGAAAGATCCGGGTGAAAAGTTCATGTTTAACCCCTTTAATGGCCATGTAGTCTTTGAAGCCTCGAATATGATTGAGAGGGTCCTCTACTCCCTTTAATTTGGGCACATCGGTCAAGTAAAGTTGTCAGGTAGTTGATCCCCAACAAGTTCGAACCTTCGGTTGTTCTCAAGATGGATATTGTTACCCCTGGCTAGGAGTTGTTCTTCCAAGAGCTTGACCCTTTTCTCAGTTTCAGTCAAGGGCGGAGTGTTGTGCTCTCTAGTTTCCTTGTTTTCCAAGGTGTCGATGCGGGTCTCGACATGGTTCAGAGTGACCTTAAGAGCAGTGAGTAGGCTGGCTAGCTAAGCAGTTGTGACATCTCTATTGTTATCATTCTTGTTGTTGGACGAAGCTGAAGACGGGGCCATGGTTCTGAGGCAGAGAAAACGGCCCACATTACAACTCAATCTGACACGGTTCAAAGACTGAACGCAGACAACACAAAGGACGGGACAAAGATCAGACTCAACCAGGCGAGGGTGGCCATGTGTAATACCTCAGTGCTGACTCGATTTATGACGTGACGATGTTGACCGAACTTTTGGCACGCATCCAACGTAGCGGCGTGACGCCATTGGACGAGTCTCGTGGTGAGAAGACTCATAATTAAAGACTCATCAGTACGTTTGCTTCGACTCGATAGACACGAGGCGGAATTGGAATGGTGGAGTGAAGTTTTCGAAAATAGAAATTTTCAAAAAGATTCATTCGTCACTTTCTGGACGGCTTCCGAAGGTAGGGATCTCCGCAAGTCGGTCAGTTGAAAGAGTTATCTTAAGTTTGTTTGCAAAAGACGGTTTTGAGTTTGAGTCGGCTCGGAAAACAATTTATTGTTTCCCAAGACGGTTTTTGAAATTCAAAATCGTATGTTTTGAAAATCGAGTTTCAAATGTTTGAAAAGGTCTCGGGGACAGTGCATGGTCCTCGGGATCCCGAAAGCATCTCGAGAAAAGGGTGTGTGCTTTTTTTGGGTTTTGAAAGAGCCATTGTCGGCGCAAAACGGGTTAAAATCCGTGTCTTGACGCGGCGATTATAACGGCGAAAAAAGGTGGTTTAAAATGGTTGTAGCAAGCCGAGTTTGAAAATCGTCATTACGACGGCCTAAAAAGGCGTGTTGAAATGGTTTATAAAAACCGGGTTTGCAAATCGTCTTTACGACGGCCTAGAAACGCGTGTTGAAATGGTTATAAAAACCGGGTTTGAAAATCATCGTTACGACGGCCTAGAAAAGCGTGTTGAAATGGTTGTAAAAATCGGGTTTAAAAATCGTCGTTACGACGGCCTAGAAAGGCGTGTTGAAATGCAACGGTCGGCGAAAGACCGACGTTTGAAATGGCCATTATAACGGCGCAAAAAGGTATTTTTTTGAAAGTTTGAAAATGACACGGAAGGACTTATGATCATATAGCACATAAGCACTCACAGTTTCATTATTTTATGCATAATGCTGACACGGGTTTTGGCTTAAAAGGGTGGGTTACACACCAAGCAATCAAACCTCGATTTGCGAGAGGGATAACAATCCAAACAAAATGTGTAAGGAGGGTGCCCTAACCTCGTGCTCGAAGGTAATGAAAGCTCTTTGACGAAACAGAAATGTGTATCGTCAATGGTATGCTTGAGTCAATCGAGATTCGAAACGCGGGGATGAGAAAACTCACGCCAACGAGACAAGCCAATTGGTCAAAAAGGGTTAGTTTGTGGGCCCGGACAAGGAACCTGACCGTGACCGTAATATCAATTAATGCATTCCAACCAAGACCTCGTTCAAGTCTCTCTATCTAAGGATCACAAAGACACAAGTGTCCTAGTTCTCCCCAGCGCAGTCGCCAATCTGTGGACATAGCCACCTACACGCCAAGCCAATCTGAGGACGTATAGCGATATTTTGAAAGCCACGCTCGGCGGCGTAAAAATGATTTCGACCAGATCGTTTTAGATCGGTCGGTTTCGTCTCGACAAGGGTCTCAAAACGATTAGAGATGTTCGGAGTCGCCACCAAGCATTTGTAGGATGCTTGGAACCCGTTCGAATCCACTTTATACCTCGGTCAAACGAAGCACAAAGCAGTGTTTGACATAGGTGCTAAAGATAAGGAATCTTCCCTCTTTAGCATCCTATCTCTAGAATGACTATTTTACACCCTGGATAAGGTCGTCCACTATCCAAAGTTTCTGAGTAAGAGGTGAAGGTACGTATTGGGAAGCCCTTTAATCAGACACCCAATCCCGCCCGCGGTAGCTGATACCGTCATAGAGTACCAAAGATAAATGTATAATCCAAACTACTACTATAGATAGCGGCACTCAGGGTCTAACCACAGAGAGGCGATGCAAATAATAGTTGTCTAATTTTAGTCTAAACTAACAATTGTGAGGAGGTTTGATTTGAATAGTTCTATAACTAAAGGTAACAAAATTAAAACTAAACTAAACCAAGTAAATGAGTAATTAAAGAAATAAGATGAAATCAAATATTAAAAGGATGCTAAGATGGTCGGTTCACTGTAGTTTCGACGGCAGTATCCTAAGTAAGTCTGAGAAAATCACGTAAGACGGGAAGAATAAGAATTCCTCTCGGTCCATTCTTAACAGGTAGCATCTTTCGATCTAGCTACGGGTCCCTAATATCACTAGTGCTGACTCTCGCCCTGAAAAATGATTCTTAAAGGCCTAAATTAATTCATCTCTCGATCTTATTAATTTAGTCGTCTTAATTAAGTAGTCTATTTCCCTCTCCTATCTTTCGATCTATCGGGTCGGTCAATTCCTAAGCATTCAACTAGTCGCGTGCACTCGATTCGTCAAATATAGCAATTAAATTAATTAAGTCGAAGCTGTTCTCACGTGAGCCGGTCGATCGACCATGCAAGGCAGTCGATCGACCATGACGTGACTCAGGTTTTACAAAATTCATAACAACAATGAAATTAATAATTAACGAAATTTGATGCATGATTAAATAGACTAAACAAATAAGATGCATAAACGAAATAAGGCTTGGGAAACTACTCTATGAGATTCTAATCTATGAACGAATTAAGATAAACTGAAATTAAAGAGCCGGAATTACCGAATGAAAACAGGAGGAAGAATCCCAAAGCACGAACTTTATTAAAGAAGATAAAACTAATTGTATTGAATGATTATGAAATCTAATGCTAAACTCGATATTGAACCCTAATTATTTCCCTAAAATTCGATGATCTTCTGAAACCTAAAAGTTACGTTATATAGATAGTCTTACGTAACTTTTATTCCTAAAACCTATTTACATTGGGCTTTCTAATTCTCTTCCTTTTAATTCACGCCAAAATCACGGTTTGGTCGATCTACCACTAGGATCAGTCGATCGACTAAACCTCCCTGAACAGTAGCTTCTGATAATCATACTCTGGTCTATCGACCAAGAGCACCGGTCTATCGACCACTTCAACAGGTACTTAGCTCCAAAAGCTTCGTAAATTTGTCCTTCGGGCCTCGATACGCGCACCAAGTTTGCTTCCCGAGTAAATACTTCATGTCAAATAATAAGCCTACTACTCGGGGACGGATTCGGCTCATTTTCCGCTGAATTCTTCACATTTCTGCAATATTACACAAAAACACAAAAGTAGACGAAAATAGGGGAAATAGTAGCTTAAACTACACAAATGAGCTCTGAAATGCGTGTAAAATAGGGTGTAAAACATCATATTTAGGACACGCATCAAACTTCCCCAAACCAAACCCTTGCTTGTCCTCAAGCAAGAACTAGACTCGATCCTAAAACCAAATGGAACGAGTTCAATCTCAGAGCGAAATGCAAACCGAATAGCGTAAACCAATTTAGTGCAACAACTAACAGGCAATTAGCGATATGAATCATGCAAACAAGTTATGTAGTCGTCAAAACAAACTGCTGAACCATCAACTATAGAGACTTATCATTATGGACTCTCACGGGTCGCTCATATCACACATAAGCACAGGTGAATATATGTAAAGATAGAAAGAAGTAATTTTGTAATGACTCTCACCTAACTACGACCTATAAGAACATGCCTACAATCTAATATGAAGATAATCTCTACAACCGTACATATGCATTCCAACCAAACAAATGACCATGACACATGCCGAGGTAAATATGGATATGTGAGGTAATGGGTAAGAAAATTACTTCTAATATGAAAATAATCTCAAATAAGAACAGGTGAATAATGTAAAGATAGAAAGTCTCAGAGACTTATCAAATCGGACTCTCACGGGTCGCTCAAATCACTCAAATAAGAACAGGTGAATAAATAAGAGGATAGAAAGAATTCATTTTGTAGTGACTCTCACCTAACTACGACCTATAAGAACATGCCTGCAGTTTAATATGAAAATAATCTCTACAACCGTACATATGCATTACAACCATAAAAGACCATGACACATGCCGAGGCACAATTTGGATATGTGAGGTATGGGAAGGAAGGGGCTAAGATAAATTAGGATAAAAACAGAGTTAAAAGTCAAGCTAGTAACTAAGGGAACCAAATTAATAATTCATTCCAACTTCTTGCTCAAGATTAAACGATAAAGCGATGCTAATAGTAAGCACGAATCTCACAATCTCTAATAGTAACTGTAATTCCCCAAATGCTAATAACAAAACATGGGAATAAAATCACCATCTACTCAAAACTTCAACCATGTGATTTTTTTTTTTCGAATTTTCTTTTCTCGGGCTTCAGTCGATCGACCAAGATAGTCAGTCGATCGCCTGGATTTTGCTCTTTTGTCGAACACTGTTCTATTTTTGTTCTTTTTCCCTTTTTTTTCTTTTTTTCTTGTCCTTTTCATCTTCCCAACATCATCTCAAAATGAGCATTAGCTACCAAAAACGAAATAACAATCCCAAGAACATAGACTACTACCTTGACAAGGGCAGGCTAAATGTAGGATGTAGTTAACGGGACAAAAAGGCTATT
The DNA here is from genome assembly GCF_048544455.1 of Silene latifolia. Classification (NCBI taxonomy): domain Eukaryota; kingdom Viridiplantae; phylum Streptophyta; class Magnoliopsida; order Caryophyllales; family Caryophyllaceae; genus Silene; species Silene latifolia. Next base: position 54,340 of record NW_027413368.1, on the reverse strand, counting down.
TTTGGCAGTGTGGAGCTTATGGGCAAAATGAATAAAGGGGTGACCTCTTCCACATGTGTCAACTAACCACAAACCCGAATGCATACAAGTATTAAGCAGATTAAGTTCATATTTATGCATATTGATATAACATGTCTTACAAGGAGTAACTACTCACATTCCTAGATAAACCGGTCATGAATGTTACCAGTTATAAGCTCTAAACCTCAGAAATATAAAGTAGTTTGCCAAAAATCTAAGTCAAGTCTCAAGTTCGGCAAAAAATTTAACGAAAACTCGTAGACTATGCATATATGATTCTACTAATAACATGTCAATTAGCAAGGCTTAGGCATAAAATAGCTGAAAATGCAATGTCATCATTGAAATACTACCGTTCCGACTCGACCTATATGCTAAAATAAACATGCATTTTTTTTGGATTTTTTTGAAATTTTTCAATTTTTTTCAATTTTTGTATATATATAGGAAATGAAATAACAAATGCAAACTGAAGTGCAATAAACGTGAAACAGAAAAGCAATAGAACATGTGAATGCAATGCGCAAAACCCTTCCCCAAACCAAATCACACAATGTCCTCATTGTGCAAAATCATGTAATGAAATTAAAGGGAAACGGGAAATTGTGTTATTATAACTAAACAAGACATTAAGTTAAACTCGGAAACTCACAAGACTTTAAGCGCAGCAAAAGGAAACCTCCCCAAACCAGCGTGAGCTAGGAGGTTTCAGTAGCCAGCAGTGCTACCAGAGGTACCTGAAAAGATACAAAAGCACCGCGCGTAATTCCGAGAAGCAATTTAGAAAACGCAAAATTATGTGCAAAATAAGAAAAATAGAAGAAAACAGAAATGGATCGGAGAATAGTGGAGAAAAGACTCCCTCAACTCCTCAAATCGACCAAACACAGCAGGGGAATGATCGTGAACAGGTACAGCAACGAAGGCGGTCGATCGACCATAGCAGCTAGTCGATCGACCAGGGTGACAAACGAAGCCCCGGAATCGCGGCTCGATTGATCGACCATAGCAGCGACCGATCGATCGACAAAACTCTTTGTAAGTTTTGATTTCTTCGAATTAGCTCAATAAGTTGAGCTAATATGGTCTATGAACCTGCAAATACACATAATAACGCGCCTAAAATTGCGCAAAACCCAAATGTAAAGTCTAAAGTCCTTAAATCCTAAGAAAACTTACTAAAGCGAAGTCTCGTGCAAAACAAAGCAATAAAAAGTCTAACAAAAGCAATAAAATGTTTTTTCAAAAAGTGTTAATCAACTAATAGTTGATCAAGAATGGCCACGGAATGGCCCACTTGCTCGGCTTCTGGCTACAAGAAGTAGCCTCTACAGTGCTCATCTCCTCGGCGGGGCACCTAACAACTCAAATATCCGCTGAACTCAACGGATCAACATCTATAACATCTTCCCAATCAATGACCTCGTCTGGCTCGTCAAAATCCAAATCAGACTCCGTCACCTTGACTGGCTCCTCATCTGTGCCATAGCTAAGACATCCTAGGCCGCCTCTTTGAACGATTGGCTCCTTCACAGCTGGAGAGCAATGAACGACTCTTCCTTCCCCAAACCATTTCCTGCAAAAGTTAAAACAGAAGAATCTTCCTCCAATTTGCTCCCACTGGGGCGGAGATGTTATAGCAGAAATAGGCATAGGGGTAGGCATATCAGGCAATGCAACATAAAATTTAGCTACATTGCAAGTTACTGGGTACATGGCATCCTTCTTCTTATAGGTCTAGGCAAAAATGATGGATTGTTTCCCCACCTTAAAGGTCAATGTCCCTGAGCCAACATCTATAACTGCACTAGCAGTGTGCAGAAATGGTCTACCCAAAATCATAGGAATGTGAGCATCCTCGGGCATATCTAGCACAACGAAGTCAACGGGGAAAAAGAACTTTCCTATTTGCACAGGAATGTCCTCTAAGACTCCTATAGGCTGGACCGTAGAACGATCAGCCATATGTACCATCATATTAGTAACTGCAAACCTAGTCAATTTCAATTTCTTAGCAAGACTCAAAGGCATAACACTAATGTTAGCTCCTAGATCACATAATGCCTTCTCAATTGAGAAGGTACCAATATTACAAGGAACAGAAAAGCTACCAGGGTCAGCTAACTTGTGTGGAGCAGTGTGAGTCAAATAAGAACATGACTCCTCAGTTAATGCGACAGATTGCACAGTATCAAGTGATTTCTTTTTAGACAAAAGATGCTTCATAAATTTCGTGTAAGCAGGCACTTGATTAACTAATTCTAGGAAAGGAACTTGCACATTTAAACTACGAATAACATTTTCAAATTTGTTAAAACGATACCTGTTCCTTTGTCGGCACCAATCTCTCTGGGTAAGGGGCTTTAAGAAGCAACTTAGCCCTCTCCTCTAGGTCTCCCATACCGGCATCAGTGGATTTAGGCTGAAAACCCACTACTTTGTCCTTGTTGTAGCTCGAACCTTCTTCAGACCGTCTCAGGAATGAACCATTAACCGTCATGAGGTCATAATTTGGAACCGGAACTGGCCCATCGGCATTTGGATCTTGCCTCAATAATTTCGGAGTCGTCGTACCCCGAAATAAGTGGTCCCTCAAGTTATCTGGCATTGGAGGACGAAAAGGTTCACGATCAGCAATATCTTCAGTCGATCGACCATGTAGGTCAGTCGATCGACTGGTTTCCTCGAGAAGAAATCGCATTATTGCGCGAGTGGTCGATCGACCGACAGCGTGTCGATCGATCGACTGACATACCTGCTGATCGTCTTTTTTCTTGCTACTGTTCACTCCGGCCTTTTTCCTGCTCGGTTCCGCCTCATCTTTTTCAGTAACATCTTTGACCATAGCGGGCTCATCAAGGGTAGACCCACTCCTCAAAGTGATCGCATTTAGAGTCTCTTTTTGATCCGGCTGCGACGGTAAATTCCATGGAGTTCTAGTTGCACTTTTGCTTGCTAATTGGGCAATTTGACTCTCCAACATTTTTGTAGAAGTCTCTCTAGTTAGAGACTCCTTTTGCAGCAAACCCGACAAATTCTGAACCATGTTTCTCAATTCAGAAATATCAGAACCTTGAAATTGTTGCTGCTGAGGCACATAGGGAGGCTTTTGATACTGCTTGCTTATGAGGGGGCACATAACTCTGTTGCTGCTGCTGCTGCGGTGGTGGACCCGGATTAAGGACATTCTGGTTAGTCCACCTCAAATTGAGGTGGACATTAGAGGAATCGGGATAAGTACCCGCCTGCCTATAATGTTGAAAGGCAGCACATGTTTCATTCGAACTAGTACAAAATTCCGAAACATGTCCCTCTCCTCCACATCTTTTGCATGTAAAAGGACCGTCTGAAACAGCATTAACTTTATATATACCCTCTTCTTGGGATCCCCCATAATCTATCTTGTCGAATTTCGCAGTAAGGGCTTCTATTGCAGCTACAGCAGGAGATTCAGCTGATCTTCTCTAGTTTCCTCTAGAATTCCCATGCTCAGATTTATGGGTGGCCAGGTCATCGATGATTTTCCACCCCTTTGTCTCACCGCTATTTTCTTGAAATCTCCCATTAGCTGCAGCATCTAGGATAGCTCTCTGATCATCATAAAGACCATTATAGAATTGGTTGCACAGAAACCATTTCTCAAACCCATGGTGCGGAATAGTTCGCACCAGTCTTTTGAAACGGACCCATGCCTCAAGAAAATCTTCATCAGGACCCTGTTTAAAGCTTGTGATCTGATCTCTAATCGCATTGGTTTTCGATGTTGAGAAATATTTCTTATAAAATGCTAGGGCCAGCGAATTCCAATCAGTAATCCCGTTAGCAGCTCGATCCAGATCTCGGTACTATTCCCTAGCAGCATCACGAAGCGAGAATATGAACATCGTCTCCTTTACCTGGTCCTGGGTCACACCTGCTGGTGGGGGTATGGAACAACAGTAGTCAATGAATGTCTCCATATGTTTAGTTGCATCTTCATTTGCAGCTCCCCCAAATTGGTTTCTCTCAACCAAGTTAATGTTAGACGGTTTCGGTTCGAATTTCCTTTCCGTCCCGGCTGGCAACGCGAATCCCTTATAGAGATTTTCGGCTTTTGGTTCGGAGTGACTGGCTATACTTGCTTCTTCAGCCATATATGGAGATGTAACAGTCTCAGCTGAAGAAGTAGAAATAGGAGATAAAGGTGGATCCTCTTCAAATAGCTCGTTCTCGTAGTAACTGGACAGAGTACTCAGCTCTTCCTCTGTCGGCAATACTTTAGATGATCGTCTCAACTCACGCAAAGTCCTTTCGATCTCAGGATCTAACGGTCGTAATTCACCACCCTGTGACCTGCGCATAAGAAGAAACTACAAGTAGAATATGAGAAAAGTTTAAGAAACAGGTGTCCCTTAAACTAAGATAAAGACTAAAATAAAAACAACTAAAAATTAAACAATTGCCTCCCCGACAACGGCGCCAAAATTTGATACCGTCGTAGAGTACCAAAGATAAATTTATAATCCAAACTACTACTATAGATAGCGGCAGTCAAGGTCGAACCACAGAGAAGCGATACAATTAATAGTTGTCTAATTTTAGTCTAAAGTAACAATTGTGAGGGGGTTAGATTTGAATAGTTCTATAACTAAAGGTAACAAAATTAAAACTAAACTAAAGCAAGTAAATGAGTAATTAAAGAAATAAGATGAAATCAAATATTAAAAGGATGCTAAGATGGTCGGTTCACTGTAGTTTCGGCGGCAGTATCCTAAGTAAGTCTGAGAAAATCACGTAAGATGGGAAGAATAAGAAGTCCTCTCGGTCCATTCTTAACAGGTAGCATCTTTCGATCTAGCTACGGGTCCCTAATATCACTAGTGCTGACTCTTGCCCTGAAAAATGATTCTTAAAGGCCTAAATTAATTCATCTCTCAATCTTATTAATTTAGTCGTCTTAATTAAGTAGTCTATTTCCCTCTCCTATCTTTCGATCTATCGGGTCGGTCAATTCCTAAGCATTCAACTAGTCGCGTGCACTCGATTCGTCAAATATAGCAACTAAATTAATTAAGTCAAATCTCTTCTCACGTGAGTCGGTCGGTCGACCATGCAAGGCAGTCGATCGACCATGACGCGGCTCAGGGTTTACAAAATCTACGCCGCCTATACTACAGGTCCCCTACATCCTAGCATAAAGGGTTTTGCTACTCATGATAAAATTCATAACAACAATGAAATTAATAATTAACGAAATTTGATGCATGATTAAATAGTAAACAAATAAGATGCATAAACGAAATAAAGCTTGGTAAACTACTCTATGCGATTCTAATCTATGAACGAATAAAGATAAACTGAAATTAAAGAGCCGGAATTACCGAATGAAAACAGGAGGAAGAATCCCAAAGCACGAACTTTATTAAAGAAGATAAAACTAATTGTATTGAATGATTATGAAATCTAATGCTAAACTCGATATTGAACCATAATTATTTCCCTAAAATTCGATGATCTTCTGAAACCTAAAAGTTACGTTATATAGATAGTCTTACGTAACTTTTATTCCTAAAACCTAATTACATTGGGCTTTCTAATTCTCGTCCTTTTAATTCACGCCAAAATCACGGTTTGGTCGATCTACCACTAGGACCAGTCGATCGACTGAACCTCGTTGAACAGTAGCTTCTGATAATCGTACTCTGGTCTATCGACCAAGAGCACCAGTCTATCGACCACTTCAACAGGTACTTGGCTCCAAAAGCTTCGTAAATTCGTCTTTCGGGCCTCGATACACGCACCAAGTTTGCTTCCCGAGTAAATACTTCATGTCAAATAATATGCCTAGTACTCGGGGACGGATTCGGATCATTTTCCGCTGAATTCTTCACATTTCTGCAATATTACACAAAAACACAAAAGTAGACAGAAATAGGGGAAATAATAGCTTAAACTACACAAATGAGCTCTGAAATGCATGTAAAATAGGGTGTAAAACATCATATTTAGGACATGCATCAGTAGCGGCCTTTACTGATCGATCTTGGTTGGTTGAATGCAAAAGTTGATAAAACGGTTTAAATGCATGAATGCGCATCCAATAGTTTAAATCTAATATGTGAGAGCTTTCTAAGTCGGTTTATTTAATCCAAATATCAAGTATAAGATGTCGAGTTTGATTTATGGTTGATTTGCATGGAAGACGGAAATTAAACATCTATTTACCAAATTTGGTTTATGGTGCATAACGTGATCAATTTGTCTTAGTAAGACGTTTTGCAAATACGATATTTGAATGAGCGAATTAGTCGTCTGATCCGTCCTATATCCGGGTTAGCCGGAGTCGGGATCGTCCTAGACCAATGCTGGAAGGGGAACAGACCTGCGTCGAGCGACGAAGAGGCGCGAGCCTATTGGCGATGTAAGGGGGTCTCCCCTGGTTTGAAAATAGAAAAAGAAGTGGCCTTTTTAGGCGCGGGTCAGTCAACGGTATATGACGTATTCTGACCATTGAAAAACGTTTATAAAACGTGTTGAAAAATGGGTATTTGACCCATTTTGGTTTGAAAAGGCCGTTTAGGCCGCTTTTGTGTTGATTTGAAGAACGAGACTTGAAAAATCGTCATTGTTTTGATGATATTCGATGTCGGGTTCGACTTTGTAAGCTTGACATGAATATTTTTGAAAAGGATTATGAACTAATTGTTTTAAGTTCATTTGAATATAATTAGTCAATATTCATCATCGTACTCGGGTTAAAATCCGACATGGTATGTAGAACCAAGGATGACTTTGTATTGATGACTAATACATTTATTTTGAGAATGTAAAGAAATGATGAAAGGCTTTAAAATACCCTTCAAAATGTAAATAAATTAAACAAAAGGCTTTAAAATACCTTTTAAATGTAATTAATCAAATATTATCACCGAAACAGGGATTAAACCGTCATGGTATTAAGAACCAAGGGTGAAAAATGTTTTATGGTTAAAAACTTGTAAAAATAAAAAGGATTTAAAAATATTTGAAATGGTAAAAATCGTTTACAAATATGAAAATAAGGGGGATGAAGAGACCAAATACGGATTGGACTTAAGGCTGGGCAGGGTGCTTTAGGCGCGAGCCTATGTGCTACGTAAGTAGCCTCTGCCTCAACCAAAAAGTCTGGTTTTGGCTCATTCTTCCCATGTTTTGGAGCATGTTATGCATGATTTAGCATGCTATAGTCATGAAACAAGTAAAGACATGATAAAAAAGGATTTTTACACCCTCATACTTACATGCTTGGCTTATGGCGAGAAACCGATGTAAGTGTATCAACTCGGTTAATCGAAAAAGACTCGGTTTAAAACCATTTTAGTAAATAAAAATAGTGTTTTGTTAAGTTTAGTGATGGTGTATTGGTCGAAATGGTCGGTCAAGTGATTTAATGCACGATGACGGTACCAAACAATGTGTAAGGCCTGTGTTTACGATCGGTAGGTCGTAAACACGTGTCGAATTGTGACTTAGGAAGTCGAGTCGAGAATTTTAAGGGAGAAAAGAGGGGGCGGACACTCGCGTAAGTTCTCAAATGGTGGCATTTGAGGGGTATTTATAGGAGAATGAGTGGTTGTGTGAGTTTTGAGCGACGTGGCCACCTGGGCTGCTCAAAGAGGCGCGAGCTACGTCGCACGTCTTCGAGGTGTCTTGTCGCTTTCACGCAAATGCAATCATGATTTGTTCTATCCTAGGATTTGTATGCACATGTTTGGTACTTGACCATTCATGATCCCGGGAAATCTAAACATGGAAGCATTTGAATGGTTTGTTTTTTGTGTTTGACTCGGTTTGACTCGTTGTTGGAGTCGGAATTTGAATTTTGAGTCGGGTTTTGGTCCGGTGTCGGCTTTGGCTCTAGTTAGTGTCATTGCGAACCCGTCGTCATGCATTAAACACTCCAGGTACTTTTGAAAAGTTTTGAAATGTTTTATTTTCGAAATCGTTTTAAGTTTTCCGACAAAAAGTTGTACACGAACTGTCGATCAAACACTGCGATTCCAAAGCATGTTGTAGTCCAATAATCATCGGGTGTTTGTTGGAGTCTTAGCAGATAATGGGTATCTACAAGGCTTTTAATGCCGCCGTGGAAATTTGAAGGAATAGTGAATTTTAAATTTCGCCATTATTGTTGTTTTTTGAAGTGACGGTTTTTATTGCCGTTGTTGACATTTGAAGAAATAGTGAATTTTGAATCTCACTATTATTGTTGTTTTTTGAACTCACGGTTTTTACTGCCGTCGTTAAAATTTGAGGGAATAGTGAATTTTGAATTTCACTATTATTTTTTAAAATCACGGTTTTTTCAATTGCCGCCGTTTGAAATTTGAATAAATAGTGAATTTTGGATTTCACTATTATTGTTTGAAATGACAGTTTTTAATTGCCGTCATTTGAAATTTGATAATTTGTATGGGAAATTGGGCCAAAGCCCAAAATTTCGTTGAACAAAGCAAAGGAACCCCAATTGAGGCGCGAGGCCCTTGGCGATGGAAGGGAGGTTCCCTGTTTTTGTATAAAAGACGCGAGATCAGGCTGCTCCCCTTCATACTTCGTCTTCTCCAAACTTTCGACAAAACAAACCAAAGAAAACGCCATTGTTAGGTCTTCTAGCTTGCTTGAGCTCGTGCCATTATCAACATGTCATCTCGAGGTATGTAAATCCTCTTGAATCCATTTGAATTTGTTGGTCTTTTTGTTGATTGAATTAGGGCGAAACCCAAGCCCTCAAAAATTGATTTGGGCGTTTTTGATTGAGCCATTTTTGAGTGAAATTGATGAGTGCATTAGGTTAAAAACCTGTTTAGGAGTATAGGGGTGCTTTTAGTTTGCATTTTGGTCCCCGTTCCCGCTCCCTATGCTTGAAAAACGTGAATGAGACGAGAAAACCGTCTCATTTCACAATGTCAAGTTTGTTATCTTGAGTCGTGTGCCCCACTAGGTTGTATTGTAGGCGGGGAAGACCGTGTTTGCCACTTTGAACCTTTGTCAGGGTATTGTGGGCAAAATTGGAACTTTTGCCTTTTGCGACGGTCTTATGTCTGACAAAATAAGCGTTTATTTGAGCTCAAATTGAGTCAGTTTGCTTTGAAATGGACCTTATTGGTAGTTTAGGTCGCTTTGAGACGTGATAAAATCACGTTGCCTTGTTGTGGTCGTATTTTGAAATTTTGACCTGTTTGTGCTCGAATTGGGGCAAAACTGCCTTAAGCCATGGAAAATCCCTATCGCATCCGGAATATTTTTTTGGTTGTTGGCGGACCTTGTGTGGGTCTCGAGATTTCGCTTTTGTTGTTGTTGTTTTGACTCGTCTTTTGCTGGAAAAGAAGGGCGAGTCATTTTTTTGTGCGGTTTTTGTGGATTGTTTGGTTGGGTTTGGGCGGTATTGCCCTTGTTTTGTTTTGCAGGTTTTTTTTTTTGATTTTTCCATTTTATGTCGTCGTAATGCCGAAATTTCGGCTGACGCTCTATGGTTGTTCTTTTGATTTCAGGGGGGTGTTCGGGACCTGTCGGGTCCATTGCTGAGATTTTGGAGGACGAGGATGATCCTGGAGGAGGAGAGACGACTGTTTTTTGTTACATGCTTGTTTGTGTTTCTCCCTGGTGGCCTTTGTCCGGCCAATGATCGGGTATCGATCGTTGGCTGTTGTCTGCAGAGGTTCGGATGTCTAATCAGTGGGGTTCAAGACATGTGCATTATTCCACGTTGTCGTCTCCGGTCGTTGTTGAGTTCTGATGATTGGGGTTCAACATCGGGATAACGTGCTGAATTACGATCCTCGGTTATCATGCCATCTAAAATCTGCCAGGCATCATTTTCCATTTTGTCGCGGAGCAGGAATGTGGTATTACCGTCATTATAACCACCTCTTCTTCTGTCGTTACTCCTTTTCTTTCTTGATCGGAAGGATGGGGAGTGCTTAGTTCGGTAGGTGGCAGGTAGCCCCCAGTTTGTTGTCTTAGGCCAGTGTCTGTATGATAGATGTCTGTACCGGATCCTGTTTGTATGGTCAATCGTTTGTATCAAATGTGTGTCGATGTATTTTGCGTGAGGCGGTTTGTATATATGTGTTTTTGGATTGTGGTTCATTTGTGATTTTTGGCTTTTTTGTGTTGTGTTTCGGAGAAGTGTTGACGGCTGTTAGTTCTTCTTTGCTCCGTACTAGTTCCTGCATCGTTAGTGTAGAAAACAGGCAACAGGTAGCACATACGCATAAACGTAAACACGTAAAACGCATTTGATTGAAAACAAAATTAACCACGATGACTCGAAGTTAAAATTGAAATTTGATTTGACATTTTGAAAATTCCGCGACAAGTCGTCATGTTTGGATTCCTCAAAAGGAATTGATTTAAAAATTGAGCAATTAACTCATGTTTTGAATTAAATTGCGTCAAAAATTAATTTGTAACTCGAAAAATTCAAACTCAAACCTGTCAAGGATGAATTTTAGAGTAGACTTTCGCGAGTGTACTTGATTTGATTTTTGTGAGATCAAGACTCGGATTTGTGAGAGCTTGAAATTTTGAAGAAAACTGACGTTGTGTTTATCAATTTTCGATTTTGTGGAAAATACGAAAAAGCGAAAATTTTTTTGGAATTTCGACTGACATGAAAACGATCCGTCGCGGATCGGGGCGACCAGCCCTTCCTCCTTAAAAAAAAGAGAAAAAAAACCCGTATGTTTAAAGCTGCGTCATGGAAACCGTGTCGGATTTCGTAAAACGCAAAAACGAGAAAATGTGAGTGTGAGAAAACACAAAACATCCTGGATAGGCCCGAAGAGGCACGAGCCCTGCGGGGGGAGGTTTGAGGTGTCAGGAAGAAACACAACTTGAAAGGGACAATTTAAGGTGGGGATCCTGAGGAACAGCCCAAAGAGGCGCGAGCCAATTGGCGATATAAGCTAGCTTCTCCCTTTTTTTGGAAAAACGCGCTGATTGTTTTCTATAAATAGGGACGTTTGTGCTTCATTGTCTCATTATCCGAAACACGAAAAACATCTCTACAAAAACCTTTCTTCTTCTTCCACAAAATTATTCATTGATGCTTTTGAGAATGTGTTGCGACAATGGTGTCGGGATTTGTCGCCTCCCGAGAAGTATCAACTCATTTGCATGGGAGTTGGTCAATTGTTGGTGCTTCGTCAAGTCAAGGTGCAATCCTCATTTCTTGAAGCATGCTCTCGGTTTTGGGATTTGAAACATCATGTTTTCGTTTTCCCGAAAGGCGAAATTTGTCCTCTTGCCGAAGAAGTAGGAGCCATTGGTGGGTGGCTGGGTTGTGTTCCGGTGCTTTCCCCGACTCCGTTGTGTTATAAGGAGAAATTCCGTTCAATGTTGGGTTTGTCAACAAGTCAAGTCAACTTTCTCCTTGCTCCTCATGGTGTGGATATGTTGGCTCTTATCAACATTTCTCAAACCGGTTGGATGTCAATGTCTCGGAGGTGGCTAGGAGAAGGGCTCTTGCCTTTTGCCTTGTCCATGCATACCTCTTTGTTGATGCCTTGAAGAAGGAGGGGCCAAAATGCTATGGTAGCATGACCCTTGTGCTTGTGGTTGAGCAAATAGAGCATGGTAGAGATCCATCATAGTTGGTGCTTGGCGAGATCATCCAAGCTTTGGACAAGAAGGGCTCTTGTGGAGAGGCTCCCTCGTTTGGGTCTCAAAGGATCCTCTAAGTATGGCTATTGGAGAGGCTAAGGTATGTAGAGCCTCCGGCCGATTCTTCTTCTTATTCCTTCCGTCACCTTACTATGAGGAAGAAGTTGTATTCGAATAGTTTTGCATCCATCGAGGCCTATTAGACCTCGAGATTGGTGGAGGCGGGTGGTCCTCATATCCGTTGGTTGGTCCCATGGTGGCACTTGAGGTCCTTCACGGGGTTGCCCGCTTTGGTTTCTAGTTCTCATTCTTTGATGGTGGTGGGTTTGAAGGTTGCTTTCTTCATTTATCCCGAGAGGCTCATGAGGCAAATGGGGCGTCAACAAAAGGTGCCTGCTCAATATACCCTCGTCTAAGAGAGTGTTTTTCGAAACTCCTAGCTTGTGGAGGTCTTCGAAAGATGGTGGGCCACTCGGTCGCTTAGGGAGGTACCAAACCCCGTTGCCACGACATGGGTGACTCCCGCTTATGTCAAGTGGTCAAGAGCTCAAACCTTGAAGGAAAGGTCCAAATCTCGTAAGGACGAGGTTGTTGACTTGAAGTACAGAGAGGTTGGCAAGGCCACCCGTGCCATCTTTGAGGACTTTGTTGATGGAGCTAGCCCGGATGTGATGAGGCCAACAAAGAGGAGAAGCTCGGATCCGAAGGATGTAGTGGGCCGTGTATGGGCTCGCTTTGGACCGAATATGGGGTCATGCAAGAGACCGGAGGCCGTCGCCGTTGCAGATCCGTTGAGGATCCGTTCCGAAGAGGGAGTTCATGCTAGGCGGGCCAACAAGAAGAACAAGGGGAAGATGTACCCCGAGGGAAAAGGCAAGGGTAGAATGGGAGAATGAAGATCTCCATTACCCATTTCATTATTATGTTGTGTTAGTGTTGTGATTTTTTATTATGTTGTACTAGCTATGTCTTGTGTGTTTTGTGCTAGTCTTACTATGTGAGGTGCTTTATTCGGCACCTTAGCTTTGACAAGTTGTAGACTTGCCGAGCTTTATTTGTTGTTGAATTTGTAATCCTTCTCATTATTAACTAAATAAGAGGATTGCTTGTGTTAAAAGAGTCGTGAACGCTTGTTTCTTCCATCCATTTTGTAAAGGCAATTCGGCTTGAATTATCCTAAACATTGCACTTGTGAAAATGGGATTTTTGTGGAAAGAGGGAAAGGCTTCTTTGTATTTTGTGGGAAAGGGAATGTTTTTCCCTTTTTTCTTTTTTTGAAGTTGATATGGTGGTAAACATAAGAGAATGTTTTTTTTATTATGGGGATGGTTTTTTTTATTATTGGGATGTTTTTTTTTTATTATGGGGATGTTTTTTTTTTTTATTATGGGATGGTTGTATCCTTCTTGTGTAAGAAAGGACTGCCTACGTATCCACCTGAAAAGGTGAAATCAAACTATGATCGTAGTTCGGGATGTTTTGTAAATTTATTTGGGTTATGTGGTTCTATCCCTCTCGTATAAGAAGGACTGCCTACATATCCACCTAAGAAGGTGAAATCAAACCATGCTCGTTGTTCAGGGGGTTGTGTTTGAGTGCAAATGGATGTTGCCTTAGACGGATCAAAGGGCATTCGAAACGGGCAAGGCACCACAACTTAGACTCGATAAAACATGCAATTTCAAATCAGAACGCGTTGAGGAACTTGACTTGAAAGGGTTAAGGTGGTCGCTAGTTGTAAAACTAGGGTGAGGTTGTTGGTTGCTAAGGTTCAACGGTAGTATTTCTTGAGTTGGTCTAGGTTGGTCGGGTCTGTAAAATCCTCCCCATCTAGGTCACTCAGTCTCACTGCGCCCCCCAAAATTATTTTCTTGACCAGGTATGGCCCGGCCCAATTGGGTTTGAATTTCCCCCTCGGATCGACGGGCAATGGTGTTCGAACCGACTTGAGGAACAAGTCGCCTTCCTTGATGTTCCTGGATTTAACCTTTTTATTGAATGCCCGTTGTATACGTCGTTGGTATAGCTGGACGTTGTACAGGGTGTTGAGCCGCCGTTCGTCTAGAAGTGTGAGTTGCTCGTACCTTCGATGGGTCCATTCCGGCTCAGGAACTTGACTCTCTAGTAGGATGCGTAGAGATGGGACTTCTAACTCTATCGGTTGAACCGTCTCCTTACCGTATGCTAGGTAGAAGGGTGTGGCGCCTGTCGGTGTTCGAATGGAGGTCCGATATCCCCAGAGTGCGAATGGGAGTTTACTCAGCCAATCGCGGTAGTTATCTTGCATCTTCTTGATAATGGTGACAAGAGTTTTGTTTGCTGCCTCCACCGCTCTTTTGGTTTGGGGACGGTAGGGGGATGATCGATGTCGTTTGATCTTGTATTTGTCCAGCAAGGCTTGTGTTTCCGCCCGGAAGTGAGTGCCTTGATCGCTGATGATTTCATGGGGTACCTCATATCTGTAGATGATATTGTCCTGGATGAACATGGCCACTTGTTTGGCGGTCAAGACTGTATAGGACTGTGCTTCCACCCATTTGGTGAAATAGTCGATGGCGACGAGGAGGAAGCAATGCCCTTTGGTGCCTATCGGGTTGACTTTCCCGATGATGTCGATGCCCCAGGTCGAGAAAGGCCAGGGGGATGTCATGATGTATAAAAGGGATGGTGGTATGTGTTGTATATTGGCAAAGATTTGGCAATTGTGGCAATGTTTGACGTAGTTGCGGCAATCGACTTCCATGGTGGTCCAATAGTAGCCTAACCGCATGATTTTTCGGGTCAGCATCATTGCGCTCATGTGAGGGCTACATTCTCCGTCGTGGACCTCTCCCATGACTCTTTTGGCTTTGTGATGGTCAATGCAAAGGAGGAGAATCCCTTGGGGTTTTCTTTTGTATAATTGTTCTTGGTTTACCACGAATTGTGATGCAAGTAAACGGATGGATCTTTGTACTCTTGGATCAGAGTTAGGAGGGAATTCTTTTATGGTTTTGTAGTTGAGGATAGCTTGGTACCAAGGTTTATCATGGTTTTCCTCGTCGTTGTTGATGGCACAGACGTGAGCTGGCTCGCTCCTTTTCTCGACACATAGGGGCATTGATGTCATGTCATCAGGTATGTTGACGAGCGCGGCAAGTTTTGCAAGGGCATCAGCAAATTGGTTTTCCTCTCATGGCAAGTGGAAGTAGTCGAGTTGATCGAAGAACTCGGCCTCTTGATTGATTTTTGCTCGGTAGGGAGCTAAGTTGTCGCTTCGTATTTTCCATGATCCGGACACCTGATTGATGATGAGCGAGGAATCGCCGTGGACCCTTAGTCTCTTGACGCCAGGTGTTATGGCTGTTTGTAAGCCGATGAGGCATGCTTCATATTCGGCGGTATTGTTGGTGACGGCGAAGTCCAGTTTGACCGAGATCGGGACATGTTTTCCCTCTTATGATATTAGAAGGACTCCTACCCCGAAACCTTTCAGATTAGATGCACCATCGAAGTATAGGTCCCATGCATCGGAGTCGGCAGAAAGTATGTCTTCGTCAGGAAGTGACCATGTATCAGTCGTTAGATCCTCGTTGACGAGATTTTCTGCTAGGAAATCGGCGACTACCCTTCCCTTGATAACCTTGAGGGGTACAAACTTGAGATCAAATTCAGATAGCATGAGCGTCCATCTAGACAGCCTTCCGTTTAGTATGGGTTTTTCGAAGATGTATTTGACCGGGTCCATCTTGGAGTAGATTTGAACCGTATAGCTGAGCATGTAGTGCCGCGGCTTCTTTGTTGACCATTCTAGGGCAAGGCATGTATTTTGCAGTTGGGTGAACATTGTCTCATACTCGATGAACTTTTTGATGATGTAGTAGATGGCTCGTTCTTCGCCGTCGACTGTTTGTGCTAGCATTGCTCCCATGGCTTTGTCGGTGACAGTCAGGTATAGGGATAAGGGAATTCCTTGTTGAGGTGGCATGAGGACATGAGGTTTGGATAGGATTTCCTTTATCCTGTCGAAGGCCTTTTGACAGTCGTCGTCCCAATCGGTGTGATCGGAGGAGCGAAGCTTCTTCAAGATTGGTTCGCAAATCATGGTGAGATTGGCTATGAAGCGGCTGATGTATTGAACTTGACCGAGAAATCCCCGAATATCCTTCTTGTTCTTAGGCCGAGGCATTTGTTGAAGGGCTTTGATTTTGGTTGGATCAATCTCAATGTCTCTCTTGCTGACGTCATGTCCCAAGAGTTTTCCGGAGGTGACCCCAAATGCACATTTCTGAGGATTTAGTCTCATGTTATATTTCCGCAGACGAGCGAAGAACTTCCGAAGGGATTTGATGTGACCGTCCCGTTCTTTTGATTTGATGATCATGTCATCGACATATACCTCTACCTCCTTGTGCATCATATCATGTAGGAGAGTGGTAGCGGTTCTTTGATAGGTTGCTCCGGCGTTGATGAAGCCGAAAGGCATGATCGTGTAGCAGTATATACCCCACTGTGTAGTTAATACAGTCTTGTGCATGTCTTCCTCAGCCATTTTGACCTGGTTGTACCCAGCATACCCGTCCATGAATGATAGGAGAGCATGCTCGGCGGTATTGTCCACCAGGATGTCAACACGTGGAAAAGGGAAGTCGTCCTTTGGACTTGCTTTGTTCAGATCCCTGAGGTCGACACAAACCCGAATTCTTCCATCTTTCTTGGGTACAGGCACGATGTTAGCCGCCCAGTCAGAGCACTCAGACACTTTGATAAAACCGGCTTTGAACTGTTTATCCACTTCTTCTTTGATTTTCAAGGCCCAGTCAGGGCGCATCCGGCGCAACTTTTGCTTCACGGGTTTAGCTCCCGGTTTAATTGATATCTGGTGCTCTGCAATTTCCTTGTCAATCCCAGGCATATCTCTGTAGGACCAGGCGAATACGTCCTTGTATTCGTGCAAGAGGCCCATGAACTGTTGTCTTTCCGAGGGGTCAAGGGTTGTCCCTATCCTAAGTTCTTGAGGTGTGTTGTCGGTCCCTACGTTAATATGTTCGGTCTCCTCCATGATGGGGGTCCTGGTTTCCCATTTCTCAAGTTCTTTGGCTAGGTGAGGTGGGTAGTCACTCAAGTCAAATTCCTCATAGTCATTCAGAATTACATTGTAGTTAAATTGAGACGAGTCATAAGAAAACTTAGCGTTCATTAAGTCAACTCGAGTGAAAAACTCGGATACGACAGACATCTCATGGACAGTCAAAGGCGACACAGCAGAGGAGGTGGCCCCTGGAACAAGTTCCAGGTTGTCAGCTTCCATGGGAGTGGGGATGACCCTAGTTGACTCAGCCTCTGAAGGAGCCACAAGTTTGTGATAAAACAGTGGGAAGGGGACCTTGACCGGGACATCAGGAGTGCTATGATCTAAGACAGACTCTGACTCCGACTCAGACTCATATTCTTCTTCACTTCCCTCTTTGAACATAGGGCCTTCTCCAGTTGTAATCTTGAGAACGCGGCCTTGACGATCGGTCCACTTGACGGTTTTCCTCCAGCCCTGTGTAATTTTCTCTGGGTGAGTATCAGAGATTAAGGCAGTGGGGTTAAACTGGTTGTCCTTTAGAGCAATGTTGATGATGTCCTCATAGTCGAGGTGCTTGATGTTATCTTCCCCGAAGAGGAGAGTGACAGCTTGTCCGTCGAGGCATGGGGACGACTTAGATATAGTTGATGCAGCTTCGGTGTTGTCGAGGATGAAGTAGCAGTCTTGGAAGACTTCTACACCTGGGTGTCTGACCTTGGCCACAGAGTCATAGATCGGCTCAGAAAAGCCGTGATAGAGCTCGGACTCTCCCTCGGGGACAAAGTATCCATTGAGGGTCAGATGGTAGGGACGGAGAATAACTCCGTGCTTCTTGCGCTTCCGAATTAGGAGGTTCATCTCCTGGATATCTTCATCGGTTGGTTAATAGCCTAGCCCGAAGGGGATGTTGGGGACTGATGTGACCAATATTTGAGCATATTTAGTCACCGAATTAGCCTCGTTCTTATGCTTTTTAGTGCATATTTGGGTCATTTACTATCTTTAGTCCTTTGTTTTGCATATTCTTTGAGGTTTTGTTTCCTTGGTAGGAGAGGAGTGCAAACCTTGAATTTTCAAGGCAAAATAGAGCTAAATTGATCGAATCTAATGACCAAGCATCAAAGTGAAGACAAGACTAGAAGGCCTTTCTAAATAATTTAGTAGATGGGCAATGATGAAGAAGATCCTTGCATCTCCAATAAGATCCCGGAGGATTGTTGAAGAAGGAAAAAGGAAAGAAGAAAAAGCTCACTAGACTGGAATCCGCTCGTCCCAGCATCGGGACGCTCGTCCAAGAGCTCCACAATCCGAGCTTCCCACCTGCCTGGCCGCTCGTCCAAGAGCCACAATCCGAGCGTCCCACCTGTCTGGCCGCTCGTCCACCGCTTACACAATCCGCTCGTCCCGACCTTTTGGTCACTCGGATTGTTCTCCAGTGCAGCCCGGCTTCTTCTTGTTCTACTCGGGATGCGCATATTTTCGAAAGACTAGCAAAAAGGAGACTCGCATCTTTCTGCGAGAGGAGCATTTCCTCATCCTTTCTTTAAGGACTTAATCGTCATTTAAGCCCTTAGTAACCCTAATTTGTGCACCTAATCCCCATTATAAATACCCCATTATACTAATTAGATTATCATGTTCTTCTTATCAATCTTTAGTGTAGTTTATATTATTCTAATCTCTCTTTAATCTTGTAATCAACTTTTAATCAAGTATTAATACAAATCTCATTTCCTTAATTTCTCTATTGTTCATCCTTTATTTTAGGTAATTGAAGATTATTTGGGTTTAGTTGGAGGATTGACAACCTTCCAATCATTCATCAAGTACTTCTATTATTCTTTGCTTATTATTTTGGAATCATCATTAGGTATAATTCTCTTAATCCCTTTTTAATTATTGTTAATCATCTTTACTTATTCTTCATGTTTTGCTTTGTTGATATGATTGACAACCTTGTTAACATGTTAAACTTGATAATTAGTGAGTAGTTTCCTTAACTAGGGTTAATGGGTAATTAGGGGAAACCAACATGGGGGATGATTCATGCTTAATCTAATATGTTCACATAATTTATTTGCTTGCTTGTTGTGATCTCAACTTATGCACATGTTATGTTTGATGAAATGCGAGCCTATGAATCCTTGCATTTTTTACCCATCACTTACCTTTTCAATGAGACTTGTAAGACATAAACCAACTCGAGTCTCATTAGACCATGCATATAGTTGAGTAGGGAGGATTAAGTCGACTTGTAGGTGTTGTACAATCTAATCGATTCGGCTCCGGGACCTAAACCTTCCTAGGATTGTAAGATATAAACCAACTCGATCCTATCACAACAATAATTGCTTGCTTATAATTTGAGATTATGTTTGTATGATCAATTCCCATGAATCCCCTATGAACCCATGACACCCTAGTGCTTTTAATCAATTGTTTACATCTCTTTTTAATCATCTTTCTTGTTTACTTTTATTGTTATTTAGTTTAGTGATCTTCTTATCTCAACCTAAATTGTGACACCCTTAGACACCACTACTTGCAATCGAAAATCCTACATCAATACCCGTCGCTTGGGATCCGACCTTTACATGCCTCTTTACTAATAATAGAGTTGTTTGTGAACATTATAAATATTGTTTTGGTCTAGGTACTCCTAACGACATGTAACCGAAATCTAAGCTAAGAAAGCGACCCGGCCAGGGACCTTAGCCTGTTTCAAGGGAGGTAAGGTTCTCTTTAGCGGATTGAGGGGTAAACCCGGGAAATAACCCTAGCGCATCAAAATGCGGTTGACTGTGAGGTTGGCAAACGGGTCACAATCAAAGGGTGTTGATTCGTTGGTTAAGGCATTCACAACTTTGAATCCCCACATCTCACTGTCGTCCTCCTCAATGGCTTGGGAGGCTATTCCCTTTTTCATGACGGCTTTGATTGGGAAGCGAGTATTGTGATCGTCTTCCCGTTGAAAGGGACCCTGGATTTCTGGTACAGGGTTGAGGTAACTGCCTTGACGGCGTGAATCCAGGGGCGTCCCAGAAGCATGTTGAAGGAGGCGTCGATATCGACTACCTGAAAACTGGTTTGCCTTTCCAAAGGTTCGGTTGTAACGGTTAGAGTGATAAGCCCCGCAACCTTACGACGAGTGCCGTCATAGGCGCGTACTCCTTGAATGATTGGGACCAAATCAGCTTCTTTGATACCCACTTTATGAGCCGTTTTGAGAGGAATGACATTAACCGCAGATCCGTCATCCACGAGAACCATAGGCACATTCTTTTTTAGGCACTGCACGGTGATGTATAGGGCCAGGTTATGGTTGGCTCCGAAGGGAGGGATATCCTCATCAGAGAAGATGACCGGGTTATTCTAGTCGGGGACATCCCTTGTCATGTGTGCTACTACTTCTTCCGGGGAGGAGGTAGAGGGGACAGTCAGTTTTCCCAAGGCTTGCAACAGAGCTTGCCCATGCTCGAAGGATGTAGCAATCAGTTGCCAAATTAAAATTTCGGCTTTTGCTTTCTGCAATTGTTTGAGGATCGAATTCTCAGGAGCCTTGGGTTGAGTGTCCACGTCTGGGACAACCTGGTCATTCATTGTTGGAACGAGTGTTTAATTGTTCGGGTTTTGATAGGGGCATCAGGACCGGGTAAGATGACCGATCTCTTTTGCCTGTTTCTCTTTTCCTGGGACCACATAGACATCCTCAGCGTCATCTCTCCAGATACCATTGACTTCGAGATCTCGAGGGTACCTCGGAGGGGTATTCCTTGGTGGGCAGTTTTTGTGAGGGAAATTTTTGTGAGGGTAATTTTTATGAGGGTGATTATTGTGGGTGTGATTATTGTGGGGGTGATTGTTCTGGGGTGCATGCCAAAATGGTCGCGGGAGCAATCCTTCCTGGTGAGGGTAGTTTTGGGTGTTTGGGGGACCCTCCGTCGGGCGCGGTGTTGGAGGATTGAAAATCAGTCGGTGGTAAGCATCGTCAAGCCGAGTAATCCTTTCGGAGAGACTGGCTATAGCCTCCTCAACTTGTTGGAACATGGCAAGCATGGTTGCGGCGCTGAACACGAATACCTCGTCCGAGGCATCCTTCTCCAAGGCATTCACCTCGTCATCAATTGGCGAGATGAGGTGTGAGCAGTCTAAGGTTGCTCATCATCGGAGATAGCATGGATTCCCAAAGGGTTTGTCTTGTTGTTTGGTTTTGTTGGTGGAGGCAAAGGCAATTCCCCTTTCTCGATCATGTCTTGAATGACGTGTTTAAGCTTGAAACAGTTTTCCATGTCATGACCTTTCTCTTGGTGGTACTGGCAGTAGGCATTAGGGTTCAAGTAACGGGATTTCTTAGCATGAGACAGATCCGGAGTGGGTCCGATCGGTAGTAATTTCCCTTGGTCCATAAGCCTTTTTAGGGCGCTTGCATAAGTTGACCCTAGGTTGGTGAACACTCTTTGAGGGCGCTCAGCTCTTTCCGTGGTTAGCTCAAGGATTTTGACCTCGTCAATTTTGTTTGTTTGACCATATATAGGGGTGAGATCCGGTTGATGTGGATCCCTGGTAGCCTCTACCGGTGGTTTTGGCTATGACGCCCTTTCGGAGGTCGTCTTCGATGCGGGTCCCAAGGATTTGTAGGTCCTGGAATGTCTTGATGTTTTGGTATCTCAGTAAGTTGGCATATACCGGGCAAAGATTGTTGACAAATTTCTCCACCAAAGTTGACTCGCTTGGCTTGCTGACCAATTGAGTGCTTACTCTCCTCCAACGGGTTAGGAATTCTGTGAGTCCCTCCTTATCATTTTGACTTAGGACCTCAAGTGTACGGTTGTTAGCCTAGATCTTAACGTTATCGGCATATTGCTTAGCGAATTCAACTGCAACGTCATCCCAGGTAGTGAGGTTCTTCGGGTCAAGGGAGTAGTACCATTGGCGAGAGATCGGTTTCAGGGATGATGGAAAGATCCGGGTGAAGAGTTCCTGTTTGACCCCCTTTATGGCCATGTAGTCCTTGAAGGCTCGGATGTGGTTAAGTGGGTCCTCCACTCCCTTGAATTTGGGCACATCAGTCAAGGTAAAGTTGTCAGGTAGTTGATCCCCAACGGGTTCAAATCTTCGATTGTTCTCAAGGTGGATGTTGTTACCCCGGGCTAGGAGTTGTTCTTCTAAGAGTTTGAGCCTTTTATCAGTTTCACTCAAAGGTGGAGTGTTGTGTTCTCCAGTTTCCTTATTTTCCAGGGTGTCGATACGGGTCTCGACACGGTCCAGGGTGGCCTTAAGGGCAGTGAGAAGGCAGGCTAGCTAGCAGTTGTAACATCCGTATTGTTGTCGTTGTTGTTGGACGAAGTTGAAGACGGGGCCATGGTTCTAAAGCAGAAAAACGGCTCACATTGCAACTCAATCCGACACGGTTCAAAGACTGAACGCGGACAACACAAAGGACGGAACAAAGATCAGCCTCAACAAGACGAGGGTGACCGTGTGAGGTACCTCGGTGCTGACTCGATTTATGACGTGACAGTGTTGAACGGACTTTGACTTGCGTCCAATGTAGTAACGTGACGCCGTTGGACGGGTCTCGTGGTGAGACGACTCATAAGTAAAGACCCATAAGTACGTTTGCTTCGACTCGATAGACACGAGGCGGAATTGGAATGGTGGACTGAATTTTTCGAAAATAGAGTTTTCGAAAATAGAGATTTTCAAAAAGGTTCATTTATCGCTTTATGGACGGCTTCCGAAGAATAGGGATCTCCGAAAGTCGGTTAGTTAAAGGGTTGTCTTAAGTTTGTTTTCAAAAGACGGTTCGAGTTTGAGTCAGCTCGGAAAACAATGTACTGTTTCCAGAGACGGTTTTTGAAATTCAAAATTGTATGTTTTGATAGTCGAGTTTTGAAATGTTCGAAAAGGTCTCGGGGACGGTGTATGGTCCTTGGGATCTTGAAAGTGTCTCGACAAAAAGGGTGTGTGCTTCTCTCGGGTTTTGAAAGGGCCATTGTCGGTGCGAGACGGGTTAAAATCCATGTCTTGACGCGGCGATTATAACGGCGTAAAAAGGTGTTTTGAAATGGTTGTAGAAAACCGAGTTTGAAAATCGTCATTACGACGGCCAAGAAAGGCGTGTTGAAATGGTTATAGAAACCGAGTTTGAAAATCATTATTACGACGGCCTAGAAAGGCGTGTTGAAATGGTTGTATAAAGCCGGGTTTGAAAATCGTCATTACGACGGCCTAGAAAGCCGTGTTGTTTGAAATGCAACTGTCGGCGAAAGACCGAGGTTTGAAATGGCCATTATAAAGCGCAAAATGGTGTTTTTTGAAAGTTTGAAAATGACACGGAAGGACTTATGATCACATAGCACATAAGCACTCGCAGTTTCATTATATTATGCATAATGCTACACGGGGTTTTGGCTTAAAGGGTGGGTTACACACCAAGCAATCAAACCCCGATTTTCGAGAGGGATACCAATCCAAACAAAATGTGTAACGAGGGTGCCCTAGCCTCGTGCTCGAAAGGAATGAAAGCTCTTTGACATAACAGAAATGTGTAATGTCAATGGTATGCTTGACTCAATCGGGATTCAAAACGCGGGGATGAGAAAACTCACGCTGACGGGACAAGCCAATTGGTCGAAAAGGGTTAGGTTGTGGACCCGAACAAGGAACCCGACTATGACCGTAATATCAATTAATGCATTTTAACCAAGACCTCGTTCGAGTCTCACCATCTAGGGATCACAAATACACAAGTGTCCTCTATCCCCAGCGGAGTCGCCAATCTGTGGACATGACCACCTACGCGCCGGGTCAATCCGGGGACGCATAGCGGTCTTTTTGAAAGCCACGCTCTCCGGCGTAAGAATGCTTTCGACCGGATCGTTTTAGATCGGTCGGTTTCGTCTCGGCAAGGGTCTCGAAACGATGCAAGAGATGTTCGGAGTCACCACCAAGCATTTGTGGGAAGCTTGGAACCCGTTCGAATCCACTTTATATCTCGGTCAAACGAAGCACAAAGCAGGGTTTGACATAGGTACTAAAGAAAAGGAATCGTCCCTCTTTATCATCCTATCTCTAAAAAGTGACTCTCGTACGCCCTGGATTAGGTCGTCCACTATCCAAAGTTTCCGAGTAAAAGGTGAAGGTACGTATTGGGAAGCCCTTTAATCAGACGCCCAATCTCGCCCGCGGTAGCGGCCTATACTGATCAATCTTGGTTGGTTAAATGCAAAAATTGATAAAACGGTTTAAATACATGAATGCGCATCCAATAGTTTGAACCTAACATGTGAGCTTTCTATGTCAGTTTGTTTAATCCAAGTATCAAGTACAAGATGTCGAGTTGGATTTAACGGTGATTTGCATGCAAGACGGAAATTAAACATCCATTTACCGAATTAGGTTTATGGTGTATAACATGATCCATTTGTCTTAGTAAGGCATTTTGAAAATATAATGTTAAATGAGCAGATTCGTCATCTGATCCGTCATGTATTCGGGTTAACCGACGTCGGGATCATCCAGGACAAATGCTGAAAGGGGAACAGACCCTACATCAGGCAGCCATAAGAGGCATGAGCCTATTGGCGATGCAAATGGGTCTGCCCTGATCTGCATCAGACACCATAAGAGGTGCGAGCCTGTTGGCGATGCAAAAGGGTCTTCCCTGGTTTGAAAATAGAAAAAGGAGTGGCCTGTTTAGGCGCGGGTCAACAGACGATGGAAAACGTCTTCTGACCATTGAAAAGGGTTTGTAAAATGTATTGAAAAATGGGCGTTTAAACCCGTCCTGATTTGAAAAGACCATTTAGGCCGCTTTTATGTTGATTTGAAGAACGAGACTTGAATAATCGTCATTGTTTTGACAATATTCGATATCGGGTTCGATTTTGCAAGCTTGACATGAATAATTTTGAAAATGGTTATGAACTAATTGGTTTATGTTCATTTGTTTTGTAATTAGTCAATATTCATCATCGTACTCGGGTTGAAATCCGACATGGTATGTGGAACCAAGGATGACTTTGTTTCGATGACTAATACATTTGTTTTGAAAATGTAAAGAAATGATAAAGGCTTTAAAATACCCTTCAAAAGGTAAAGAAATGAAATAAAAGGTTTTAAAATACCTTTTATAACGTAATTAACCAAATATTATCACCGAAACGCGGATTAAACCTTCATGGTATTAGGAACCAAGGGTGAAAAATGCTTTATGGTTAAAAGTTGTCATAAAAAAAATGAAAGATTTGAAAATACTTGAAATGGTAAAGCCGATTACAAATATGAAATAAAAATAAAGGAGATGAAGAGACCAAACACGGTTTGGATTTAGGTTGGGCAGGTTGCTTTAGGCGCGAGCCTGTGTGCTACGTAAGTAGCCTCTGCCTCAACCAAAAATCCGGTTTTGGCTCATTCTTCCCGTGTTTTGGACCATGTTATGCATGATTTAGCATGTTGTAGTTATGAAACATATGAAAACATGATAAAAGAATATATTTACACTCTCATACTTACATGCTAGGCTTGTGGCGAGAAATCGACGTAAGTGTATCAACTTGTTTGGTCGGAAAACTCGGTTTAAAAACCATTTTTGTAAGTAAAAAGAGTGTTTTGTTAAGTTTAGTGATGGTGTAGTGGTCGAGATGGTCGGTCAAATGATTTAATGCACGATGACGGTACTAAACAATGTGTAAGGCTTGTGTTTACGATCAGTAGGTCGTAAACACGTGTCGGATTGTGACTTGAGAAGTCGAGTCTAGAATTTTAAGCGAGAAAAGAGGGGGCGGACACTCGCGTAACTCTCAAATGGTGGCATTTGAGGGGTATTTATAGGAAAATGGGTGGTTGTGTGTGTTTTGAGTGACGTGGCCGCATGGGCTGCTCAAAGAGGCGCGAGCCATGTCGCACGTCTTCGAGGTGTCTTGTCACTAACACACGAGGAAGTCATGATTTGTTCTATCCTAGGATTTGGAAGAACTTGATTTGTACTTAACCATGTATGATTCCGGGAAATCTTAACATGGAAGCATTTGAATGGTTTGTTTTTTGTGTTTGACTCGGTTTGACTCGTTGTTGGAGTCGGGATTTGAATTTTGAGTCGGTTTTTGGTCCGGTGTCGGTTTTGACTCTAATTAGTGTCATTGCGACTCCGTCGTCATGCATTAAACACTTCAGGTACTTTTGCTAAGTTTTGAAATGTTTTTTTTTTCGAAATCGTTTTATGTTTTCCGACGTAAAGTTGTACACAAACTTTCGATCAAACGCTGCGCTTCCTAAGCATGTTGTAGTCCGGTAATCATCGGGTGTTTATTGGACACTCAACAGATACTGGGTATCTACACATTCTAGCACTAGTCCAGAACGATGCACAACCCGACCACCAAACACTCAACACTTGGAAAATGTCTTCTCTAATAATTAAGACCAAAATATAGTGAATATTAGATTTGAGATTCGAATTCCTTTCTCCTATAAGTATATTGTAATATTATTGTCAACTCATTTCATTTTCACAAAGCGACAATTTAACAACAAATATTTCTTTCGTTTCAAAATTGAATGTAAGATATTTCCATAAATCAAATAAGTATTATATTAATATTTAATTAAGTTATTTTATGGAAATTAAGTTGGTCCATTGTATGGTGGAATTTACCTAGGATTTTGTTTTCACTATTGTTGTAACACCCGCAATTTTCTAATCTCGCTTATTTAATTTTTGTTTATAAGATTTAAATTTTAATATTTATATTTAACGGTTTTGTACCAATCGTTAATTAATGTCGTTTTAAATCTTATTTCAGTCAGATTTCTTCTCCGACCGACTATTTATTTAAGTGATATTTTTGTAAAATGGGAAAATTATGGGCTGATTTTCTTCTTATTTGGACTGTGTATTTTGATAAATAAAACAAATGGGTTTAATTATCTTTGTTTATCAAATTGTAAGATATTTATATTATCTTAACTTTAGTTGTTTTATAAGAAACATGAGAAGATATTTTTTTTCTTAGGTGTTATCTGATATGTAGGATTTGTCGTCACTTCCCTTATCAAAAACAATTTATAAACCCAAATAAAAGTAGTATTTAGTCGGGTTTCGAACAAAAGGATGGCGGGGGTGTATACTTAGTCCGTTTAAGTCCCAATTTTTAAATGAAGGAGGATTGATTAAAGGTAAACTAAGTGCAATTAAGGAATAAAATTAAACTAAATGAAATTGTAATTGATCAATATGAGAAAGACTAAAGCTTTCGGGTTCACTCGGGTCATTGGGCATGAAACAAGGTAAATATGGGGAATAGGTGATTCAATTAGTCAAGGAATTATGCCTAATGTCTTAGGACCCCTAGAATTCATTAACCAATTATCGTATGATTAACTAAAACTTGTCACACACATGCACAAAGATTATCCAATAGTCTACACACCAAGATTGTTCATCCACTAGTATAGACACCAAGATAACTAAACATGTGAGAAAATACTCAAACTTTCATAGGAGCAATTCTACAAACACTTCATGTGCAAGAAAGTGACAACCAATAAAACACCCAACTCCTTATAATTCTAACCCAAAATCATTCCCATTATAGACCCGAGATCCCCCTAGGCCCTACATGAGGACTACTCACACATGTTTAAGGATGAAAAACTAACAATAAGATGGAACAATACACACACAAACATGCTAAACATAATAAAGATAGAAACTTTGAATGAAAACATTAAGTAAAGAACAATAAATGTAAACTAATGAAATAATTGTGGATAAAAGATGAGAATTATACCTATTAAGAGGAATGTAACAAACTTGGATAATAAAAATGGAGGATGAGTGTCTTCTTCCTTCAAATTACACTCCAAAACTAAATGTAAACTATTGAGAAAATGAAGAATTAGCATGAACTAGAGAATAATTGAACTATTATTGAAGAAAGATTGCAACTTTAATTAAAGGAGAAATTTTAGAGGGAAATTGAATAAACTAGGGTTCTTGAGTTACAATATAGAGAGACTAGAGAAAATAAAACTAAAGTAAGGTAAACTAGTCTAATTCTAATGTAAATGGTGTGTCCCCTTGTAAAGTGGGAGTAGTGTATATATTGGGGTATTCTAATTAATAGTTTAATAATAATAATAATAATAATAGTCTTAATAATAATGCTAATAATAATAATAATAATAGTAATAATAATAATAATAATAATAATAATAATAATAATAATAATAATAATAATAATAATAATAATAATAATAATAATATTAATAATAATAATAATAATAATATAATAATAATAATAATAATAATAATAATAATAATAATAATAATAATAATAATAATAATAATAATAATAATAATAATAATAATAATAATAATAATAATAATAATAATAATAATAATAATAATAATAATAATAATAATAGGAGAGTGAGGAGAGGGGCGATTAGGCGACTAGGGCAAACTGAGGCTGCTTTTCCGTCGTCCTGCCACCGTACGCCGTCAACCACCATTCACATCGACTTTTAGACCACACGTCGCCGGTCAGGGTGGTCGTTGTTGGTTTTTACGGTGGGTTTTGCGAAGGGTTGCGAGGGAGTTGCGAGGAGTTTCGTCCTTTGCAGGGTTTTGCCGTCTGCCTGCGTCGGTCTTGCCCTGTGCCACCACCCTTCGGCCTTTAGACCTCACGTCGTCGGTCGTGGCTGTGGTGGCTGACGTTGTTGCCTTAGGATTTCGTTGCTGGTGGGTTTTTCATCCTTCCTTTATTTTTGTTTTTTTTTTTAAAGTTCGCGATTAGGGTTATGCGGCTGTCCTTTGCGGTGGTTGTCAGTCACTGGTGGTTAGGTGTCCCTGTGTCTGGCCGATGCCCTGTTGACTGCCGCCCTTGCCGTGTTTGTTGCTGTGGTGGGTTTATTGCTGCTGCGGGTGGGTTTCCGCTAGGGAGTTTATGCTTGTCAGCTTCTATTCGCCGTCGGTTGTCGGTAAGAGGTGGTCTGGTTGTGTTCGGCCACTGCTCTGCCGACTGCTACCGCATCCGTGACTGGTGGGTTTGCGTGTTGGCTTTCACGGGTTGGCTTGTGGGGCTGGTCGTGGTGGTTCACGTTAGGTTCCCTTTTTCTTTTTCCTTTTTTTTCGTTTGCTTTGTCTTCTTCTTCGAGCCCTTATACTTGTGAGTGTGCCGGTGTGGTGGTGTTCGTCCTGGTGGTTTCTTTGGTGGCTATATTTATCGTGTAGGTTGACGGCGGATACATGCCCGAGCTTGTTCGGTACCATTGTCCTTTTTCGAGTCTTCATGGGTGTCGGGATGGTTTCGGTAAGGGCCTTACAAAGGCAGCTTGGCAGAAACATTTACAGGTCCGACATTGTCATGACGGTGCGTTGGACCTTACGCGCCAGACTCTTACTGATAGTTTGACTGTTTATTCCAATGCCGAGAGTTCTTTGAGACGGATGGGGCTCTGGTTGTGTGGGGTGTGTTTTATGACCCGTACTGTTAGAGCAAGATGTCGGCATAGTCGGGGTGATTTTGTGGAGCATCCGGGGTGTGTTGATGGCATTTACACCTTCCATACTCATGGTATTCTGAGACCTTTGGCTCCTTCTACTTCGGTTTCTTCTGATGATAGGGTAGAGCTCGTTCAGTGGTCTATATCTTCGCTGGATCGTTTGCTGTCTTTAGGCCTTCGCACCGTGAAATCTATTCCTCCTAATTGTCGTCTTGGCTTTGCTCGGGCTTTGAAAGGGGCCTTGGATGCGGTGTTTTATGCCCCTAGTGATCTCTCCCGCTGGGTTCGTTTGCTTGTTCTACCACTTTGTTTGCTCAGGACTTTCGCTCCTCGGAGTAATCATGTGTGTCAGACTGCTATTCAGGGTCCGCATCAGGAGGAGAGTATTGCCAGGGCTATCCTTGCTTGGGGGACACCTTGGGGGGGGGGGGGTTTGCAGTTGTTATAGGAGTGCTTTGATGAGGGTCCTTCTTCATTTTCTGTGGATGAGGATCTGGATTTGAGTGAGCTTAACCTTCGCCAATGTCGGCGGAAGATTTCTGATGGCCATTATACTGCTGGTGTACGGGTGCTTTCTTCCTCTGGGATTGCCCCCTACTCCGATGCCACTCTCGTGGCCCTGCGTGAGAAGCATCATGTCACCCCGCCTCCTTCATTGCCTCCTCTGTCTGGGGATCATCATCCTCTGGTTGCCTCTTCGGCGGTGGTCTTGGATATGATTCGGAGCTTCCCTCGTGGTACTTCCTGTGGGAGGGATGGTTTTCGTGCCCAGCACCTTATGGACTGTTTGAGTGGCGCTGCTGTGGCTATCTCCGATGATTTGATCACTTCTATTACTAGGGTGGTTAATCTTTTTCTTAAGCGCCGGTGTCCTCTTCCTCTGGGTGAGTACATTGCCAGCGCCCCTCTCACACCACTCGTTAAACCGGGTGGTGGAGTTCGTCCTATTGCTGTTGGTACGGTCTGGAGACGGCTTGTCTCTAAGGTTGGTGCTACTATGGTTGGCCCGTCTTTATCTTCTGATTTTGATGGGTTTCAGTTCGGGGTGGGTGTGTCCGGTGGAGGAGAGGCTATCTTGCATGCCTTTAACCGGCTCATTGAGGCTCGGGGGGCTCAGGTGGGACTTTCTATGCTGCTGGTTGATTTTCAGAATGCGTTCAACCTTGTTGACCTTTCGACCATGCTTCACGAGGTCCGCCGTCATTGCTCGGCTCTCTCCCGTTGGGTGGAGTTTTGTTATTCCAGCCCGGCCCGCCTTTTTTATGGGGAGCACAGCTTGTGGTCTTGTCAGGGTGTTCAGCAGGGTGATCCGTTGGGGCCTTTGCTTTTCGCGTTGGTTTTGCATCCCTTGGTTTGCAAGATCCGGGACACTTTTCACCTCACTTTGCAGGCATGGTACTTAGATGATGGCACCATCGTGGTTGATACTTTGGAGGTGGGGAAGGTTTTGGACTTGATTAGGTTGGATGGCCCTCGTTTTGGTTTACACCTAAATGTCTCCAAGACGGAGGTCTTTTGGCCTGTTGAGGATCCACGGAGCCGGCTTCCTGGGGTTTTCCCCACTTCTATTTCTCGGCCATTGCACGGTGTTATAGTTTTGGGAGGACACACAAGATTTGTCCTGGTTTTAGCAAAGATTGTGGCAACGAGAGTAACTAAGACCATTGAGCTAATTGACTTGGTTGCGAGGATTGAGGACCCGCAATGTGAGTTGCTTCTTCTTCGAGCTTGTACTGGTATTTCTAAGCTCTACTTCTCCCTTCGTACTTACTCCCCTAGTGTTTTTGGGTCTGTCCATCTTCCTTTTGATGCCGCTCTGCGTTCTAGCTTGGAACGTATTGTCACCGCGTCAGGGCCGGGTTTTGGGGATTGGCAGTGGCGCCTTGCTACATTCCCTTTTCATCTTGGTGGACTTGGTGTCTATGCGGCGGGAGATGTTTTATTTTATGCTTTTATTGCGTCCCGCTTGCAGTCTGCTGGTTTGCAGGCTAAGCTCCTCGCCCCTTCTGGTGTTGTAGCTGCTGGCCCTGCTTTTGATGATGTCGCGCAAGTGTTTACTGTGTCTACAGGTTCTGGTATATTAGGTCACCTTAGTGAAATTGCTGCCCCCAAACTTATGAAGAAATGGGCAGACTTTTATTTCACGACGGTTGCTGCTGCCTCAGAGTCTGTTTTCTCTTTGACACCACGCCAGCTTGCTTTATGGCAGTCTCAGCAGGGTTCTCACTCCTCTGATTGGTTACGTGCGGTTCCTATCTCAGGGTTGGGGCAGACTATGAACGGGAGGACTTACCGTAGTGTGCTGGGGTATCGTCTGGGTGTTCCGTTATTCACGGTATCTAGGCCCTGTCCTGCTTGCTCTCGGGTTTTTCCTGGGGATGTTTTTGGGGACCACGCTGTTTCTTGTATTGGTACTGTGGGCGTTAAACATCGGCATAACCTTGTCCGGGACACTCTTTTCGACATCTACTATAGATCTGGTACTACTGCGGGGAAGGAGGTTGATATCGGTTTGGTTGATGGGCATGGTGGCTCTCTTCGTCCTGCGGATTTATTGCTTTATTCTTGGGACAGGGGGCGTGATGTGTGCGTTGACCTGACAGGTTCTTCACCTTTGACTCAGACTGGGTTGGCAGAGTTTGTGCCGGGCCGGGTTGTCGCTGATGCTGCTCAGCGAAAGTGTGCTAAGTATGGGGATTTGTGCGTGGTAGCGGGTTATGGTTTCCTACCTTTCTCTTTCTCTTCACTTGGGGAGCTGGGTTCGGATGTTGTTGCCTTGCTCAAGCGGATCCATAAATTCTCGGTATCTCAGGATGGGGGGCTCGGGTGGCCACTTACATTTTTACTAAACTTAGCTTTGCTATTGCTAAGGGTGTGGGAGCCCAGATTGTCTCTCGGCTCCCCACCAATTTCATGTAAACCTTTTATTTTTATTTTAATGAAAGTTGCGCACATCTTATAATAAAAAAAAAAACAAAACAAAAAATAATAATAATAATAATAATCAAACTAATAATCCTAAATAAAACCTCTCCTCTCCAAAACACATGACTCACTAAAAAAAATGGGGATTTGTTTTTACTCAGAGAACAAAAACGACAAAAGCCAGCAAAAACAAATGAAAAACGCAACACGAGATGTCCCAGCCGGCCCACCGGCAGCCGGTGATGGCACCGGCTGGGAACTTCCTGGAAACTTGAGGAAATTTGATGGTATTCCCAGCCGGGATGATGGGGCGGCAGACGGTCACCCGTCTAGGAGTGCGCTTAAGATCGAATTCGAAGGAGGTGGGATCCCCAGCCGGTTGGTAGGCAGATGGTAACCCGTCTGGGAGTGCCTATGATGCAATTGAAGCGAGTTTGTTGATTTGCGAACTCGGGTTTTGATAGCGGCTACACTTGTTGAAGAAGGTTCCGTGGTGGTGATGAAGGTGGGCTACGGCGGTTCAGAGGTGAGGTGGTGATGAAGGTGGGGTACCACGGTGGTACTTGTTGCGATGGTGGCTGATTGATGATTTTGATGATGGGCGATGGAATGGTGCGTGAAATGGTGAAGTGATGGGTTTGTTTTGGAGATGAAATGAAGAGCGAGCTCGATTGGTAATGGCGGAAATTGCAGCTGCTGTTGATATGGGCGAATTGATGGTGAGGTGGTTGAATGATGATGGTGTGAAGACGATGAAGATGGAGCAGGGGATGCATCGTGTGTTTGAGACTTTTGGCGAAGTCAACTGTTAAATTGGGGTCTTGGTTGCTTGACTTCCACTTTTTATTATAATAAAACCCGTCTCAACTCGCTTTGCTCTTTATTTTCCGTCTTATTATTCCTCCTTGATTTCCCGTTTCACCTTCACATTAAATTAATATAACAATAAACTAATATAATAATAAATTAATACTAATAATACTAATATTATATAAAAACCCGACTAAATATTAAATATAACTAATACAGCTAATTATTATAAATTAGTAAATAAATGAGCTACTAAACGATTAAGCACACAAAATCGAGTCGGAATAAGCTATAAATGCGGGGCAAAATATATCCAAAATATGACTCATCTTTATCCCTTGCCTTGATCAGTTATATGGGGAGAGAAAATAGGGATATTTTGTTGTTTTCTTTTACTCATTCATTTCACCCATTTATTCTACCTTTTTGTCCATATTCATTTAAACTTTTTACACTCACAAATAAGGAGAATTCAACCCTAATTCTTCCTTGAAGGCTGCGTGACACATAATCACCATAATTTCATAATCATTTCTGGTCATAAGGACGTTAATATTTTACGTACGTGCCTACCTTCTTGCTTCTTTATTTCAAAATCCTACTTACGTGCTTGCCATCTTGCTTCTTTATTAAGATCGATCTTCTTTTATCTCCTTTCATCCATTCTAAGGGGTTCAAGAGGATCCATTTGAAGGCTAGTATCATATTGATTCGGATCCGGAATAAGGTAACTACGACGTTACTCGGTATTGCATTGATTAGTTTTTGTAGTTGTATGTATTATTGCATTTTTTTGTGGTTTTATAAAGATTTATTCATTAATATGATTTTTGAACCGTATGATTTCTGATCCCTTGATGTTTATAAATTATTTTGACTATGTATAAATTTTATTTTGTCAATAGGAATTTATTTGGTTGATTTGCAAGTTTTATGATTAAACCGATTAATATGATATAAGGACGGTATAAATTCATTTTTTTTGTGATTTCCATGAGGTGTAAATTATTTTTCTGGGTTAAATGATAGATTTTAAGATACCATGAATTTTCGTGGTAATTGTTTTGGGGTTTTAGTATTTATTTCGTAATTTAAAGTATTGATGCAGTTTCTGCGATTATAGCGATTTTGTTCGGTTTTAATTATGTTAAAAATATTAAATCAAATTATTAATATATGAAATTTTAATATGTTGCAGAGACATGGAGTATTAGGTTGTGTATAAAATTTTAGGTCTTGAATCATTATTTTCGATTTATGGTGTATTTTACAAGTTTGATGAAAACCGTTGTTAAATCTGTCAAATATGTTTGTCTGTTTATAAAAATCATATCACCTGTTTTTGTTTCGAATTTGCAAAAGTGTAAAGAATAGATTCCTGTTATTTCTAAGTCTAGAATCTACACAAAAAGTTTCATAAATTTTCACTGTACGATTTGCTTAGAAACAATTATTTATGAACAAACCAAGTGGTGTTAGTCCAGTGGTAGCTGGGTTAAACCTTGAAGCTTGCAGAAATGCAGGAGTTCAGAGGTCGCCGGTAAACTGCAAATCTGTCATCAGTCAAAAGAATAATTCATAAACTGACTTTTCCTTATGATCCAATGGCTAATCCTTTTCTCACAGAAACTATATAATGTCTAGTTATATTTTAAATTTTGTCTTGCCTTAAAATGTTTACTAATAATAGATTTATAAATTAAAACATTCTGGGTGTCATTTTCTGACAGTTTCTAAAAATGAATATTTAGACCCCTGATACTTTCGTAATTTAAAGTTGGTCAACAAATGAAAGTTGTAGCTAAAAGTTACAGGAAACAATGAAAATTGGTCTTGCATCATTTCGATTTTTCTGTATTTAATTATGAATTTTACAATACTGCTGTTCAGTTTTATAAACTAACATAGAATTCCGTCTCATTAAAGCTTAAGTAATAAGTCTTTACTAAAGTACCTTAAGTCAAAGGATGGTCTTTAAGTTTAATTACAGTGACTTATCTATTTTAATGTCCTTGAATTAATTTTATACTTTTGGAAGTAAAGTTTAAGTTTTCTGTTTTGATGAAATAAAAGTGTAGTTCACTAACGAACCTTTGAAATAATATACTTTGAAAAAGATATTATCTTTGGGATATTTTAAGTTTGGAATAATTAAAGTAAGGGCAAAGAATAATGAACTAAGGCATACGGGTTCTTATACAGCTATATGATTGGGTACCCTTGTGGGAGGTACAGATTATCGTAGAGTCATGTACATGTACTTAGACTGGGACTACGCACTGCGTGGTAAGACGAGTCATGTTATAGTTTGTTGTCTAGTGAGCGAACCTGCAGTTGGTCACCTTTGCGTGACACTGGGTTCCCGAAACTAGTGTAAGATGCTGCGGTTTCAAGGAGTATAGCTAAAGTGAATATCTAGCCTGAACTATATTATTTCCATTCTGTCATTTGAGGAATTTTGCTTTTAAGCATGCAGCACGTTTTATTTTAAGCGTGAGTTTGATATTTTATTTTTGTTACATATGTTTTTGATATTTCAATCTATTTTTAATATATTATTGCTTCTGTAACATTTATATCATGTGATATGGCTGGGAGAACATCGAGTTACACCCCACTGATTGTGGCTGTTATGTTTATAACATGACAAGTATTAACTTTGCTGGGGATTTCTGTGTGAGCTAGCGAGTAATTGCAGATCCTACTCTGTTTTCTGCTTTCTTTTATGGTTTTTAGTCTTAACACTTTTGAGGAATTTTATTTTCGCCCTTTTTATAAAAGTGGCAATTGTTTCGACTTGACCATTAGTTTTTTTTTATCCTTGAGAATTTTATACATTCTCAATTTATGACAATTAAAATTTCTATCTTTGTGTTATTGATCCCAAATTCAACAATGTTTCCGCCATTGTTTTGCATTAGATTTTATAGGGGATTACAATTGTCTCCCATAAGTTATCACTCACAATTTAGGAAACTGTCCCGTTGACTCTTTGATGGCAAGAGTCTATATAAGGGAAACATATTTATTCTGATTAAGGTTCACCAAGCCTACCTCATTAAGAAAATACACCATCTAAATTGTGAGGCCGAGGGTTCGGAAATAATGTTAGATTTGGGGCATAAGGAATTAGCTTATTCATTAAGATGGATCAATTATTTCAAGCAATGGCTGGAGGTAAGTAATCAATCTCTTTTATCGCTTCTGCATTCAGTTTATACATGTTCATTATGAGACTAGAACATGTTATTATAGACTATAAAACTTACAGTGAGTTCAACATCATTCATGACACAGGAATTACAAGGGGAAAAATACAAGCAAACACATATATGGTTCTACAAATCATATATATTTCGCATATAGTAACCATTAAAAATAGTCGAAAGAAATAAAGGATGATGTAAACCTTATTATGGGACTATAAATCAAAAATTACAAAAACTCTAAAAAAATACACGTAATATCGCTTAGATTACGTAGGTAGCCATGGATTCACAATAATGCGAGAGGGATGTATAGTAGTATTTATGCTGCTTGATTGGAAAGAAAATAATTATAAACTCCGGAAAAAAAAATGAAGTATAAATAAAAATATTTTTATTAGATACTACTAGCCTCAAAAGTTTGCACTTCGCAGGGATTTAAATAAGTTCCCTATCTCTTCTGTAGATTTCTTTCTTTCTGGTTAGACTTAAATACGACTTCTCCAACTCAAATTAGGCATCTCACTACTCAAATTAGGCATCTCATTATTCAGGATTGCTTTCGTAAATCTAACAAAATTATTAACTTTACATATCCAACTTTTTTAAGGTAGTTTGAAAAGCAATAATTATTTTAAATTACCTCACTCATGCAGAACGATAAAAAAAATTAATCATACCCGCATAGAGTCATACCCTAACGATCGACAGCAAGTCGCATTGAAGACGGGAATATCCGTCACGAGCTGAAGACGGGTTAAGTAATACCCAAGTGCGTAGATAAGACAAAAGTAGAATGCCTTACTTGACCCGTTTTCAGCTTGTGATGGATATAACCGTCTTTAGTGAGAATTTTTAAAAGATCAATCTAATTTTTTCTTTTTTTTGAAAGTGAAGAACAATTCATTAATAGAACGTCAAACGACACTTACAAAGGATAGGTATAATCGAAAACCAATAATATGTTGTGAAATAAAGACAAGAGAATTGTATAGAGAAAGTTAGAGAGAATATAGAGAGAGAGAGAGAGAACTGTATATTATTCCATTATGAGGGGGTATATATACACATACAATGAGGTTAAAGTTTCCATAAGATAATACACTCTAAAATATTCTAAGATATGGATATCCATATAATATTATACCATAATATTTCATAACACTCCCCCTTGGATGTCCAACACTAAAGAAGATGCCTCGTTAAAAACCTTCCTAGAAAACCCCATGGGAAAAGTACTAGTAAAGGAAAAGAGTACACTAATCTTCAAACACGCATAACGAGCTGTCTCGTTAAAATCTTTCCATCCCAGTGGGACAAAACCATGGCTAAAGAAAAAGAGTACAAGGCGTGTCAACTCCCCCTGATGATTACATAACTTCATGTATCTTGAAATGATCTATGCTTTGACATAACTTCATGATTGTTGAAGTGGTACCCATTGCGGTTGATAAACTTGAATCTTCGATCAATAGAAATCTATGACAGCTTCGATATCATATTTATTTGAGAACTCACAGTCTAAATATAGTCATTTCATAATAACTCTTGGATCTTCATTTCAATTAATACTTCCGCAATAATAATATAGTTTCTTCTCAATAAACGACATAACATTATATGACTAAAATATTTGTCATCTCCATAAATCATAATATAATGATCATGATCATAGCCTAATAATGCGCTTATAGTGCTATCTCGTTAAAAACCTTGCTAGGAAAATCCCGTTCGGACAAAAAACCTAGTCGAAGGGAAAAAGAGTGTAGTCATCATTCCTTAGTCTTTGTCTTAAGGAGAATGAATCCGATAATTATTGAATAAATCATCCAATTCCTTTGAGCTATTTTCATTGCTAAATCACATATGTATGGATTGACTTTTTCATCGTAGATTTGCACTACATTATTCTAATCGTTATGGTAATTCTGGACTATAAACTAATTTCACATGTTTAGGAAAAAGCTCATTCAAATCTAAATTCCAATATGCTTAAATTTCAAGTTGAGGCAGTAACTTTTCAAATAAACTCTATAGGAGTTTTGATGTTCCATTTTGGAACTAATCACGCTATCTTTAAATCCTATTGTAGAGGTTTATATATTTTATCAAGAGTTTTCAATAACTCAATTGATCAATCATTAACAATTGATGATCATTTATAAGAGGCTCCTACAGGGAGTTATTCTCAAAGGAGTAGATCATATTCAAAATTATATTATGAAACATGTGCATACATATGTTATGAAACGAAGTTCTAAATAATATATTCTAAAACAATGCAATAATAATAATGTATATATTAAAACTAAATGCAATGATAAACTTACTATCTATATGCACAAGATGAAGACTCGATAATGCAAACTGTACAGTTTTCTTTTCCAATATTCATAACTTAAATTGACTCCAAGTCAATAATTGGACATCTAGTCCATGAGCTCGTTCATAATCATAGATTATATGTCGACAATCAAAATGGACTTAAAAATAAGATCCCCATTTTCTAGTACATTAAACTCCGCGCGCAAATGCATATCGGTTCCTTAACTATATCGACATAATTTCAACATCTCGTAATATTGTCAGTACTGATCACTGATATATGAATATATATGGTATCATTCCATTTTCATATATAGGCCATCTATTATCATTCAAATATTTATGTCACTTCCGGGACATCCAAATTTCTTTACGCTATAGGAGTACGAACTGCCCACGCTTGCCATTTTCTTATTACTTGGAATATGTGAACCGATAGGACTCTCACACTACATTTCACGTGTGGTTATTGTTCAATTTGGCAAGAATCTAATTTTTCATTACATATATTTTTTATGACTAATTTATAGCTTGCTATGCCACATATAGGCTAATTTGTCTATAATTAATCATAGATTTCAATGTATGAACATATAATATTTTGATAAGGTGATCAAAGTGGTATCATAATACATCTTCATAACCAAATGAACACCATCATTTCTAATTCCATGAACCTCTACTTGATGTATTTCATATTGAAAACAAGCCACTGAAGTTCAGGTTCTGTTGGGGATAATATACTTGTTTGTTTTTACTAGCTTTTTGATGTGACCATAATTTGAGCATATTTAGTCCCCGAACTAGCCTTGTTCCCATGCTTTTTAGTGCATATTTGGGTCATTTATTGTCTTTAGTCCTTTGTTTTGCATAAGCGATGAAACATAGTTGAAGCGGAAATGAGCGGATTAATTATGTGAAAGTGCGATATTAATAGAATGATTTGTAAACTAACTGAGCGAGCGGTGTTAACTAAACTTGCGCGAAGTGAATTGGCGGCGGTTAATGAGCAAACGGTGAAAATATCAACAATGAATCCCGAAGCAACGAAACGGGTGAATTTTACAAAACCGAATTGAATTTAATGGCGAAAAATAGCAAATCATTGATTATTAGAGGATTTGGGTGGTTATGATGATTTAAACGTGTGTGGTAGTGGTTAGCTTATCTCTGGTGAATTATTAAACTTATCTTGATGAAAGTGTGAATATTGAACAAACAAAGAAATAAATTTGACTCCACACGAATTGCTGGAAAATGGAGGGAAGAAGAAAGAAGCGAGCTGCGGCGAGGCACTGAAACTGGCGGTCGCGCTCCTTCGAAGAAGCGCTGGCGGTTGTTCGCGTCTTTCTCACGACGTCATCTGCCTAAATCCCGCCAGCGGAGTTTGCATTGAGTTTCAAAAGTAAATTTTAATGGTATTTTCGACTACTTATTCAATTGTTATACAATAAAAATACAATAAATAAAAATTGCCACACTCTCGACTTGCATGTTGGCCGGAGCAGAAGGCTAAGATGATTGAAGTAGATGCTGTGGCTGCGAATGCAAGGAAGAAATTACCCTAGAAAAATAGAAGGAAGAAAAGTTGGGGGATTGATTAATTAGATTGATTGAGTGCCGGTGGTCAAATTGATGGTCATGCGGAGAGAAATTTGATGCCAGGAAGATCCGAAGGCTTCACGTGGTGAAGTCCAAACGCGTAAGCCAATTAAGTAAACGAAGTCTAGAATACAAAGGAAGAAAAGGCTGAGGACACTGCAGCGCCAGAAATGCTGAGAGCAGCTCCCATTTATACTAATCTGCGTGAAGGAATAGGAGTTTGGAGAACTCTTTGATAGTCTACGAAAGATATATGAAAGATAAGTAATCATGCAAAGAAGAGCCTGGGAAAGAGCGCGTACATGCGCGTCTCTTGGAAGAAGCACTGACACTATAGCGATGTCCTATTCCCAGAGGTTTCCTCACCTTAGAAAAGACTACGTGTTTAAATTGTGTTGAAGGCGAAGCTCAGGCCGATTTATCTGCATGAATATTCACGGGATATTATTTTACTTCCAAAAATTAAAAATTTGAAATATGGAATAGAAATATCCGGAACATTTCAGAACGACCATTTCCCGGGTTTATGACTATCGAGGAAAGTAGGCGGTTTTTGACCGGACTAGGAGTAGCGCTCTAATTATTCTTGCCAACGACCCGTAGCCGGCACGTAGATGACAACTAGAGAGTTGACATTAATATTTTGACAATCGCTTGGCGAAATAATGCCACCGAAGAAGCGTCACCAATAAGTTCCATGTGAAGATCGAAACATGCGGCCCAATCATCAAGATGGTTTAGAGGTGTAGGTGTCTCAGGCCCACTTTGGCGAGGCTGGACAAGGCGAAGGTAAATGTAACCATCGAGAATCAATGCGAATTACAACCTGGCGATAACAAAAGCGGCGAGGTAGCTGAAGTGCGAGCAACTGTAAATCGGGAACATTTTAGAGTGCAATAGAGCTATCGGGGAAGGTCATTTAAAGTCCATTAGACTCACGTAGAGAGCTGCGCCAGCCATAGAAGATCATACAGATTGTCGAACTGCAGGAACAGAATGACGAAAAGCAGCGGGCCGTGCGGTGGCTATTTGGGGATCGCTAACGTCCGGTCTCAGCGAACTCATGAGAATTTGGAGAGTTGGTCTGCTTTGTGTTGATGCTCAGCCGAACTCTGGTTGGGAATATGCCGGCGACTGAACATCTTGATGCGTCGTAGGAAACCTTGAGTGAAGCGATGCACCCAAACCACTTTTTCACTGTGGCCTTTAGGGATGAGCAGGGAACGTATCGCCGGGTAAATGCGTAGAGAAAGAAAGTCTTGAGTGGCTGATCTTGCCGCAAAATACTCTTGTCGCCGGATAAAGTGAACATCTTGAAATACGCCACTGTAGCGAGATAAATGAATTTGGGCAATCACACTATGCGCGAAAGAATATTGTGTGGCGGATAAGCGTGGTGACGAAAAATAAGTAAAGCGGACCAAAATGATAAATCATCGAGGAAGCGCACCAAAGAAATGGGCCTGAATATGAACTCATAACGCGGATTTTTGAAAATCCGCGAGGAGAAGACAAAGGAAGAAATGCGACGTGGTATCTATTGTATACCATTCTTCTCGCCCACTTTGTTTTTAATTGATCGCAGAATAAACCACTTGCACAGCCATAGCCCAGCCGTGAAGTGGGTACCCGGACCGCGGCGGAGTCGCCTGGAAGCGCCTCATACACGAGTCCCCTTGAGCCTGCCAGTGAAGCTGGCGGTAGCCAGGCGTCGAGTGAGTCTGTGGTATAAGGCGGTTGCTTCGTCGGTGCTACCGAGCGTTGTGTTCTGTCGATCCCCTCTAGAGGCAATGTTTGAGGCCTTGAGGCGAGAGGAAGCGGACAGCTGGGCAGCTGATGGCGGCGACGCTAACCACTCCCCAGCGAAAGGGATTACAAAGCGTTGTTTGATTGGCGTGGCGGTAATTAGTGTTAGTATCTTTGTTTCTTGTTGGATTTTGATTTTCGAGAATGGCAGCCGAAGATCATCGTGCTGAAACCATTTGCAGGAGGTTGGCGGCGGGGCATGGGCCCCCAGTACCGGGGCCTGATACAACGGCGCTACCGGAGGCGTGATCTGGAAATTACGTAACTGGCGTGCCATTGTAATGAGATCTTAAATCCACAGATGGCATTTGACGACATCCCGGTGGAAGGGTGATTCTTATTTGCATAGTTTTACGTGTGAAACATTTGTGATTGGTACATTAATTCATAAAAATTCCCAAATGTCTGGTATTTCATCCGGTTGTAACGCTTTTTATGAAGGTAGCCAACTGCTCAGCTCGCCATAACACCATGCATAATCAAATATCATCCATAAACCTCATTTATTTTCGCCAGTCGTCTTTGATTTTTAACGGTTTGGTGGTTGATTTGTTGTATTGATTCTTGTGTCCACTTTGGTGTGTGAGCTGGGCAGATTATTGATAAGGAAGATATTTCGTTTGCCAAGAAACTCCCTAATTTTGAAGTATAAAATTATGTTAGCGAAGATTGCGGTGATGTAATGTTAATGCGTGAACATGGGCTTGTTTGAACATTTTTAGACTTCGTTTGAGCGCAGACCCGATTTTGAGACTTTTAGGTATTTGAGGCGAAAACGATTGCTGCACATTTAGACTGTTTTAGGCGAAACTGATTGCTGCAACACATTTTGGCTTTGTTGTATATCTGATGACTGATACGCTACTATTTCTTAAATTTGTATTGTTTTTAATACCTGCAATTTAACACGAGCAGGTTGGTAAACAGGAAGTTTATGCCGTCATCTTTTGCCGGGTACATAAGAAAATCACTTCTGCGCATTTTTATATACACATAAGATATTTGAGTGAGTGCAAAATGGAGACTCGAGAAGGGCGTGAAATGTAAAAATTTTTGTGGAAATAGCCGGTATTGAGATTTACCCAAAAAAAGAAAAAAGAGAAATCTAAGTTAGAAAATGGAAAAATAAGAAATTAAAAGAAAATAAGAAAGTATTTAAATAAATGTTGAAATAAAAATTAAAATAGAAAACTAAATATAAAAGTGTGAAAAATGTTGGAAAATATGATCACCTTATAAATCACTGTGTCCATGATTAAGGAAACACGAAGCATGATAAGTTTCAGTTTATAGAATAAATCCGTAGGAATGAA
Organism: Silene latifolia; assembly: GCF_048544455.1. NCBI lineage: Eukaryota > Viridiplantae > Streptophyta > Magnoliopsida > Caryophyllales > Caryophyllaceae > Silene > Silene latifolia. The sequence continues at coordinate 11,147 of NW_027413368.1, read as the reverse complement.
AGAGGGGGGGATTAGATCTTTGTAAAGGTGGAGGAAAAGGAATCAAACGCGGGAAATCACGGAGTAGTACGAGAGAAGTAGCGACATGTTTTCGCGTCCCTTTGAAGAAGCGCGGTCGCCTTGTTCCCAGCGGAAGTGAGTTCTGTGATTTTGAAACAACAGATGTGTACAATAAGCGTCGACGAAGCTTTAAAATCGCCATAATTCTTCAAGTCTCTTCTTGTGGATTCCGCACGCAAAAACTCTGATAAATTTTCAGAAAGAGAGAGAGAGGGAGTATCATGTGAATACTGGGAATCGCTTGAAGAATAGACTAATAGTTTCGAATTATTGAGCTTATGATATGGTGCTATAACGCCAGGTCTTCGTTGAGTTTTGAAATTCATTAAGGTTATCGCTTGGTTCTTGGATACTTGCTGATTATTGGGACCCCAATTATCATGTTTTGCGTTCCAGGAGATGATATTTGTCCTTTGGAGAAATTGCACGCTAATGAAGCCGGTGGGACCTGAACATCCACACCATCCTTCTCTTGCTCAGGAGTATAGGAGCAAGGATTTAAGAAAGTTTGTGGAACACCAGACTTGAGGGTGGATGCTTAGTTACCCGTGAAGATGTTGGACATGGGCGATTCATCATGGGCGACCTCACACATCTCCTTATGTTACTGAGAGAGAAACGCGTGTTTGCTTCATGTATATGTCTTCCAGGACATGTTGATGAAGAAGCTGCTGAGGTGATCTGAATCTGTAGGTCTTAATGAGCAAGTGGAATACGCGGAGTGACTTATCTATGCCAAAGAAAATATCTCACATACAAATATACATCTTTATAATCTACATTCTTAAGTCCATTATTGGAAGTAAAATACCTTTCTCTTTCAGTTTGGTGGTTTAGTTGATCTAGTCTTTGTTTTTGTTGAGGTTTGGCTTGTAGGAGTAAGCTCCGATTTTCCATTTGATTCATGCACTTTCTCTATCATGCCGTATGATTTTGATGAGAACACGGCTGTACATAGGTAAGACTTCCACACGGGTCTGCGATTGTGGAAGAACAAGAGTGAAAAGTATTATTGGCTTTGGGATCAAATTGGAGTGCGTTCCGTGTTGGCACCTCAAAATGCATCCTTTGGAGTGTCTTCTTTGAGTCCCACTAGGTCAAATGCGCATTCTACAGTTAGGTTTATGATATACATCTTCCAGAGGGTCCAGTGAGGCAAGTTGGGTTGAAAGCGGATGATCCTAGGCTTGACTTGTACCGTTCCATTGTTTGCTACAAACACTCTGAGGAAGTAGAGAGAGTGGTATGAATGGGCCCCGAAGAAACATGTAGTTCTTGAACTACTCCTCCCAATGCCTTGTGGGTATGGCACTCTTATAAAGGTGGAGAAAGAGGCGCAGCCAGGGAAGCTAGCGAAAGGCGAAAGCGGGCGTTGATTACAAGGCGTAGCGAAGAATAAAGAAAGAAGGAGAAGCATGCGACGGAAGGAAGAAAAGCCGGGTTCAAAGAGTCATTCGTCATGAAGAAATAGGAGCTACCTCTGTCAGCGAGATGGTGGTTAGGTAGAATGGAAAATCAGGCCTCGAGAAAGACCCGTTGGTGATGGAGATGCGAAGTGGTGCAAGGCGCGGCACCGAGTCGTAAGAAATATGACAAAACGACAGACTTCAAGGAAAAGTGGAAGACTAGCCCAAGTCTTATTATTACTATTAGATTATTATTTATTATTATTATTATTGCCAACAAGAGGAGGATTTTCAGAATCACAACCTGCTCTATTTTTATTATTGTCGTACTATTATTAGAAATTGAATGAAATAAAAGAGTTAAGTGATTGTAAAAAATAGATTGTGATTTCTTTAATTATTCTTTATCAATTTCATGTCTGATATAAGATGTCCTTCTATTTACCATTTTTAAATATAATGGTGGGAGTTGAATCCGTGAAGGTTTGCTTTCGTATTCATAAAAAAGCGAAATCAAACCCTTGCGCGTAGTTAAGGTAAATGTAAGGAAATGGTGATACGACAAAAGCTGTGGCGCTGAACACAAAATAGCGCAAACTTTTTGCCCTAGGAAGTGCGGTGGTTTGTTTGATGATATGAGGATAAACAAATTTGCTGGAGTAAGAGCAATGACATCAAATGGGCGAGGGCGGCCGTTTGTTTAGTACCACAAAAGCGATACGTGGTTTACGAAGATGCGTTTTTATTCTATTCAGGCATAATGCTCCGTTTCGATTGAAATTGAGATTTGTGGGTTTGAGCTCATTCCGTCAATTTTGTGATTCTAACCGCACCTAGGAGTATTGATTTGACTAGATATAGTCCGGCCCGATTGGGTTTGAATTTTTCCCCCTTGGGTGACGGTAAAGAAGCTACCGACCGATTTGAAATTTAAATCTCGCTTCTTTGATGTTTCTTGCTAACCACTTTTGTTGAAAGCTTCGTTGTCCGTGCTTGATATGTTTGAACATTATGTAAGAGCTGCCGAAGGCTTCGTTCATCCAGGAAGGATAAAGTTCTTCGCCATCATCCCGCTTTCCAGCCGGCCTCCACGGTTTGACTCTCTAGTAGGATGCGCGAGATATTATTTCGCTGAGGTGGTTGTCTGACTTCCATCGCGCGGGTATAAAAGGTAGCCAGTGGCGTCTAACGATGTCACGTCCCACAAGCGAGATCTGCGCGGTATGGAGTCATTTTGCCCGGGGATTGTGGCGACATTGCTTGTTGCGCCACTTCTCTCTGCCGTGTAGTTGTGCAGCGAATCGATAGGCGAAGTGTGTCATAAATCACGCCATGCCATTGTTGATTTACGGCAGGAATGGGACCCGTATATAAACAATGATCTCCCTTCATGAGCAACCATATCGACAGGAATGATATTTTTCTTATGAATTAGCTACATTTGGCTGTAAGCCGGTTAAAGAAGCACTTCTACTACTTAGTAGTAGTCAGGTACTACTAGGATGGCTTCATTGACCTCTGTTCCGAGTGATTATTTTCCCCAATTATGTCGAATTCCCATGCGGAAGGTAGCGAGAGATGTCATCGTATAAGAAGCGACGAGAAGAGAGAGGCATGTTGTCGTTCAGAAGATTTGTGGTGTGGCAGTGTCTCCACACATATTTGATGCAATCAGGTTCCATTGTGGTCAATAATTGCCCTGAGCGTGTGATTTTCTTTGCAACATCCTCGATCCCACTCATATAATTCCACGATTCTACAAATAAACAATTTCTTCCGTATTTAAATTACTATAAGCAATCAAAACTGTATTGGAACTAAAAGTGTTACCAACGTGCGGTTAATATACATTACAGGATGTGACCGGGAAAGCTGGTAGGCGTATAGCTGGCATTTGTCCCCTTTTGTCCATATACGGTGGATAGTGCCATTGACTTGAAATTGGTTGCTTGGAACCGGGAGTTTTCACGCAGCCAGCGATTTCTTCTTCAGCCGGTAATTTGATGGACTAGCAAGCGACTCCGATAAGTCATTAGTACACAAAGGCATTTCCATCGTGTGTCACCAGCACGTGTTTATCAAGATGCAAGTTTGTAAGCGATACGCAGGTGATTTTCTTCACCAAGATGGTGTAAATGATTTCGTGATCAAAGTTGGCGGCTGGTCTGTTCTGGCACGATAGAATTGCTGGAGCTTTCACCGGATTACCGGGATCCGATAACCAGGTGATGATCGGTGTGAAAGATCACGTGCACTCGGAGGGTTTGATACCTAAGCTTCTTGCGCTTGTGGTCGGATTAGACAACCTCGCTACTGCGCGTTGTTCGTCACCTCAGTCAAGTTTGACAGCAATGCGGTGTATGCTCGCAACCGGGAGAAATGGGCAACACTCCTATCCCAAATCCTCTGGTGATGCTCCATCGTGATTGAGGAGAGTCATGCTGTTTGGAAGTATGTCCATCGTGGAAATGACCAGTATCACATGGTTTGTCTGCGTGCGTTGATGGGATTTTGCGAAATTACGGCGGCAATGGCGGTAGCATAACTTTCAGTGGCACATATTTGAGGTCAGTGCAGGAGCATCTTTGTGCATCGCGGGTGATCCCCGTTGAGCGGGTTTCTCGAAAGGTATTTAATTGGATCCATTTGGAATATATTGTGGGTGTCAGCGTAGCAGTAGCGTGAAGCGTTGTTTGCGCAAAGACAGGCATCTTTTCAGTTGTAATTATTACCCTATATTAAAACTCTCTCATGTATCACTCTTTCTTCTTCTCTGGTGGGGTGAGCGTGGTGAGTCTTGGTTGCGCGATGGATAATAATGAGGTTGATCTTGTGATTGGCGTGAATAGTTGGTTTATTGTATCACCGTTCACTGTGAAGCGTAACGCGACAGTCAATCGTCCACATAGTATGATCTGTTTTCTTGATTTCTTGAAGATAGGCTATGGAAATATACATTAACGTTTTCATTAACAAAGATGACCATGTAGTGAACTTTTCCTAGGAAATCCTCAAACTTCTTTTTCTGTTTGGTGTGTGTTTCTGTCAAACTTTGATTTTGGAAAGTCTATTTCTATACCTCGTTGGCTAGCGGCATTGTCTGGGAGTTTGCCGGTCACTGAATGTGCGCACCGAGGGTTGGGTCTGTGTTTGTGTTTTTAATGTACCGAAACACGAAGAGTTACTAATATGTCCTCTCTTTCCTTGGTTGCGGCAGTCATGTCATCCCTTATCTCCAGCTTCTTTGTATCATGTCGTAGCAAATTATGGTTGCGATGCGTTGGTATGCCCAATAAGCGTTGATAAACTCCAGGCTTGGCATTCTTTATCCTGTGACCAGGACCCCATTAGGTAGCAAGCAACGGTCTGCCACATACTTCCACTGCTTCATTTGATTGGTTGTAACCACATATCATCCATGAAGAATCAAACATACATGAAATGATGCATTATTGTCACTATTATGTCGATGTGGGGTAGAAGAAGTCATCTTTGGACTTGCTTTGTTCAAAGTCCCTAAAATCATTTCCTATTTCAGTTCTCCCATCCCTTTTAAGAAATGCAGGCACTATGTTATTTAGTGGGAATTACTGAAACTTTGATAGAACCGGGACTGAATTGTTTTGTCGCTTCTTTGCTTAATCTTTGAAGGCCCACTACATTTCTCATTGAAGCCGAACTTGTTTCTGAGGTTTGAAACTGCTGTCGGGATATATTACTGGCAATATCACAACCAAATCACTAGCATATCTTTATGAGACCAATGAAACGTCTTTGAATTCATTTAGGAGGTTTGTAGTAAACCCGTTAAGTGGAAGCTCAGGTAGTCCCTATCTAGTTCTACAGTTACTAGTTAAGTTTCCTCCGATGATGGGTTGGTGTCTCAGTCATGATGCCCTTCCCTTCTGTAGTATTTCTTGGCTAAACAAAGGTATTTCGATCAGTCTGGTGCCAGTCGTCCCTCACGATGTCATCATAAACAGAATTGCACTCAAGATAGCATAAAGTAGCGAGCATTTATTCATATTTCGATCAGTAAGTTAGACAAAAGCCTAATGATCATAACCCGTTAGCGTGAAGACGTGTTGGGGGCATTTCCGAACTCTTTGTGGCTACTTGAAAATAGCTAGAAGATGAAAGTGAGATGGCGCGGAGATGAACTCTCTGTAACCTCTGGGCTTCCGGCTAAACTCAGGCTCACGACTCTAATTACAAGTTGAACTAAGTGATATTACGGTTCTTCTTTGAACTGTCTCTCCTTCTCCGGTGGTGAGCTTGAAGAGTCTTCCTTGATTGTTGGTCCCATTTGATTGATTTTCTCCATCCGCGCGTCATAAGTTTACCGTGATCGATACGGGGTGAGGTTGACGATAAATCTTGAAGCCATCGTATGTGAGTATCTACGCTGACGCAACAAATACGATGCTTCGAAACGAAGGCTAACGACTTGACCGTCTAAAGCGAGTGCTTGTGAGTTTTGTGGTAAGGAACTTGCGTTGCGGAAGGATGAAGCTGGCAATAAACGAAGATCTAGATTGACTAACTTCCTCTCGGAGTAATGCAAGAGTTAGGAAATCATGAAAGAGTCCCGAACTTCCTTCTTGAAGCGAAGTATCTATTTAAGGTGAGGAGATGTAGCTCATTTGGACTCTCGCCTTGCGATTTTTGGACTTGGCCAGCATTTTGAGAACTATTACATTGTAGGTTGTATCTAGCCCAAGTGGTATCATAATCAGAGTTTCCTTTTTTGTAGTGCAAAGTGTTCTTAGAAATGCAGGTTCAGGCATTCAGTATCATGATTTTGAAATTATGTGGTTGACCACCAAGTTGGAAGTAGGATTATAGTATAAGGGTGCCAACTCACTTTCTGCCAACATTTACACTTTGGAAACTAGAAAGTTAAGTATATAGGATCGCAAGGACTTGATTATTTGGTGCCTATGATTATTGTATTAAAGCGTAGTAATCGTCGCCGCTTTGCCCATTGGTGAGGATCTTGATCTTTTAGTGAGGTGAGATATTGCGAAGCTGGGCGTGGTCGAAGCCTTCCCGGTATGTTGAATGAGGCCGTGTCTACTATTTGGAGAGTTAACTTTTTCATTTACGATGTGGTCCATTGCTATAATTAAATTATAAATTATACACCGTAAATGTCATCATATCACAATACATAATTCATAAAAATCAATCGCTCTCATATACCTAATTTATGTATGTTGCGGTGTGTGGCGTTGACCGTGGATATCATCTATGGTCGTGGCGCATTGCTCTTTAGACGAATGACAGTGATGTATAAACAAGAGGTTATTTGGCGCTGAAAGGTAACAAGAATCTTAAAATGCGAAAGTTATAGAATTACCGCTTGGTGATTCTTGAAGGAACCAAGTTGACTACATCTTGAAGGTAAGTTATAAACATTCAATTTGTGCAAAAGCTTGCAGTAAGAAAGCTTAGCGATGCGAAGCAAACACACTGGTTTGCAAGTGAAAGATCGGCCTTGGTTTCCATGTTGCTTGAGCAAATGATGGGCGAAGATGCGTGATTGTCATTTGGTGTGATGACGTTAGTTGGACTGCGTTTTGAGTGAATTTATTTGATATGGGCGACCGAGCAGGTTGATGGTCACATCTTGATGTTCACCATTTGGACTATTTCCTTAACTAAGGAGTTTTCAATGAATATTAGATATTTAAATAGATAAGCCGGCTGACTAAATTGATTACGACTAATTTCCTTCATCATCATGAGTATGCTTTCTGGTTATATGATTTGATCAAACTGACAGCAAATACGGCGCTACTTCTTGCATAAAATTGGCATTTTTGAGAGAGAAGGTCAATGGTGCACCAGCGTTATTTAGGCGGCGTTGCCTTGGGGATACGTAGATGCATTCCTATATTTCTGGTTCCCACGCGTCTATCTACCTCCTTGCTTGTATGCGATGAGTAGATGGTAGGAGAGATGAGCGTGAAGTCTTTCTTTAATTGCATGAATTTCATTTCCGGTGGGCGAGGATGTGAGCAATCCCGTCGTCATCACCATAATCACTACTCAAAATTAAATGTGTATCAACTTTCCTCGGTAAATTAAATACAACCATCTCAGTTAAACCAATCTTTGAGCCGATCAACGGCTGTGGCGTTTTTCTTGTGTCGCCGCCACCACATGGTATTCGATGAAGATTTTCATCTAAGACTTGGACTTTATTCGGGTTGGAGTAGGTCAATGGGTTGGGGATTCCCTTGCTTCAGTGGTCTTTTTAGAAGCGTTGAGTGCTGATATCTCAAGGTTGTGAACTCCCTTGGTGGGCTGATTTTCTGGCAGATCAGCTCGAGAAGGTTAACCGTCGGTCTTGCTAAATGACCGTATGAGCGACTTGGATTATGGTATGTCCTCGACCTGCCGTTTTTGGACAAAGTCCTTTCACGAATGTCGTCTTCAATTGATAATCCTAACCGCGGTTAAGTGCTTTAAAAGTCTTGATATTTTAATATCTCAATGGGTTATATATATAAAACAGTTGTCCTAATTTCATAAATTAACCATCGTAGTGTCTTCGTCATCTCGTCTTCCTCCCCTCACCAAAAGTGTGAATCACTATATCGTTTAAATGAACCATCTAAATCTTTCTCGGTTGTTGTCAGTGATTGTTTGAGGCTGATGGTCATAAATTGGCGATATTTTTGGCAGTCTAAGTATGAATATTGCTTTGGGATGGTAGTGAAAAGATGGAACATCATAGGGTTTACAATTATGGCACGATAAACAATGTAGAATCATGGCTGGATGGTTTAAAGAGGTTTATATGTCGCTTTAACAGGATATCCGTCATGCACTTGCTAAAGTTATTGGGCAATTTGGGTGACGGCTTCAAAACACTATTTGGTGTTCTCCACAGCAAATAAATACATAAGGTACATCAATTTGCTTTGTCCCTCTCTAGGTATTGAGTCTTTCTGTTGCAGTTTGTTCCTAGGACAGGGATTCTCATCTGCGTTAAGTCGGCCGGAAGAATGTGGCACTCCACCTTTGGGGAGGGTAACTTTCCCTCTCCACCATCAAGATGCGGCCTTGATAAACTCAAAATGGGGTCTTCAGGTTGTTCTATTAGTGTTACATTTGAGCTATCAGCGGCGGTCAAATCATTACTCTCTTGAATTTCTTTTTTGGAGAGTTCGTATCATCACTTGATAAGGGCATCTTGAAGGCCCAGATGAAGATGGGGCGGCCGAATCAAAACCAAGTCAGCCATTCTATCACACTTGCTAAAAGAGAAAAGTTTTGACTTTCATTGATGGAAGTGTGACACACTAATGTTGATGAAGTTTGAAGAAAGACAGATCTTTGAAAATGTATCCCCTAATCCAAGCAGCAATTGTAGTTGTAGGAGTGGATTTCAGTGAGGTTTGAAATGGGCTTTGGTAGCCCCGGTGCGACACGGCAAGCGGGGCGAATTTTGACGATTTTATTACTAATTAAAAATACTGACCCCGAAATTCGCCGGTGAAGTGGTTTTGATTTTGAAAATTTGTCGCGAATTTGTTTTGAAATAGTGATCACGTAAAGGTTTACATATTTATACGCAAGCATTCTAGCAGGATCTTTGAGAATTAACTAGAAGGTTTGGTTTAAAGGGTGGTTGCTTATCGCCGAACCATCAAACGATACGTGGAAGCGCCATTGCCAAACAAAGTGAGCCGATTCCTAGTCCATTTCCTCAAGTAGTGAAGGTCCTTGATACAAACAGAGTAAGCATCATGGTATGGATGGCGTCAATGGCTATCCATCAGCAGGCCCAAATAAAGTGAGGCGTTTAGGCGGGGCGATTGTCCCGCTCCTCAAATTATTCGCCGTCACAATTCGCTCATCACCAATAATTATATTATCAGCTATTATATTGTTCAAATTCCTATACTCTGTAAGTGTGTTCTTATTAAATCATCACTAATAAACAATAAACACCTAAAATATAAATCAAACTCCAAGCTCATGTTACTATATAAATATACAATTTATAGAAGTAGAACACGTTGAAATCTAAATGTCATATCAAAACTAAAAGTAATGTTTATAATTTAAACAATAATTACTATAACATTCATCTAGAAACCAACTCTCGTAGAATACCAATAAACCACGCGGAGTACTCAAGAATAAGGAAGTAAAGTGAAATTACGTAATAAGCTCTTTTGATGAACACCTATCCGCCATATGAAATGGCAGCCTCTACTGTAATTAGAGGGGTGTCGTGCCGATATATAGTAAACTATATGCATGCGATGCAACATCATAGTTAATCTGGCGTGGCAGGAGTTAAACTAATCGATGTCTCATCTGCCTAATCAATAAATAAGTACCTCAACCTCTCACTCCTGTCCACTCCTATACCATCATTAATTATGAAACAATGATCTCTCAGTTGAGGGTTGAGAGGATGAGGATTAAAGGCTGATGAGATGAGTGAGTGTGGATGTTGGTTTGGTGTGTTGGCTTTATTAATTGCGTCAATGAAAGGTTTCAGGACAAATTCACCCACTGCGGAGCAGTATGACGACAGCCCGCTGGAAGAAGGCGCGGCGATTGCTGCGTCACATTTAAAACTAATTCGAAGCGTAATAGAAGCTACAAGCAGAATTAATATTGTTAGTAAATTAATGAATTGATGCAATTTTAGACTTCAGATGAAAGTTATTGGCGATTATTTTACATATGATTGAGTCATAAAGCGATAAAACGCCGTTAAGGCGGAAATAAGGCGGATTAATTATGTGAAGAGAGTGCGATATTTAATAAGACCAGATTTTATTAAACCAAGCTGACGAAGCGTTATTAACTAAAACGATGGTGTGTGGACAATAGACAAGCTTGAGTGAAAATATCAACAATGAATCGAAACCCCCTTTATGAGCAAAGATTTAATTTCTAAACCGAATTGGTTGTGAAAAACCATGAGTAATTGGTTGGTAGGTTTGGTCGGATTACTCGATGATTCGGGTCGGTGTGTGGTGTGTGTGGTTGATGGGTGCGTGGCGTTATACGAAGTGGCGTTGGATGTCGCGATCATGAAGGCGCTGGCGGTTCGTGTGATGTTTTATCGGCATTAAATATAAATCATAAGCAGTTTTAAAAGGCCGGTTTAAATCGATTTTATTGAGTGTTTTGGCATAAACCTTGCAATTTGTTTATGCAATAAGAATACAGCAAATAGAGATTATACACCTGAGACTTACATGTTGGCAGGCGAGAGAGGGCAAGAAGATGGAATTGGTAGTGCTTTCGGCCCTGGCGAATGCTGAGAAAAGTGCCCGCAAATGAGAGAAAGCGATTGTGATTGATTAATTAGTTGATTGGTACCAGTAGTCCGTTAATTCGGTCATGCAGCGGGCTGTTGAAAGATCGAAGAGCTTACGCGTGAGTCGCTGCGTGGCGCCAGAGTGGCGTAATCTAAATACAAGAGAGAGAAGAAGAAGCGAGACACTGTGTGGAAGCTATGAGGAGCAGCTCCTGTATACCCAATCACGTGAAGGTAGTTTCGAGACTCTTTGGAAGTGAATCTCGGAAAAGATATGAAAAGAATCGTAAATCATGCAAGAAGGGCCGCAGGAAGAAGCGCGGCAACCTGCGTCTCTCTTGGAAAGCGCTGACTTTACCTCTTTATATTCAGGAAGGTTTCCTCTGTAG
>NW_027413367.1:0-76166 GCF_048544455.1 Silene latifolia | reverse complement strand
GCAATGTTATTCTAGAAGGCCACAGGAAAAGAAATGTTTATAAGGTAGATTTAAATGATGTGCCTACTAACTCTTTTTCATGCATGAAAGTTACTCTTGATGATCCTTGTTTATGGCATAAACGGTTTGGTCACATTAGCTCACTAACCTTGAACAAACTCAAGAAGTGGGACTTGGTTGAAGGGTTACCTAAGATCAAGTTCGACCAAGAAAAGATGTGTGACACGTGTGCAAGGTGCAAACAAGTAAGATCATCGTTCAAACCGAAAAGAGTAGTAAGCACAAATCAAGCCTTGGAATTAGTACACATGGATTTATGTGAACCCATGAAGGTAAGGAGTAGAGGAGGATCCAGGAACGTCTTCGTTCTTGTAGACGATTACTCAAGATATGTATGGCCTATCTTTCTTCATTCAAAAGATGAAACGTTTGATGAATTTGATTGTCTTATGAAACGTCTTCAAAACAAATATAAGACTAATCTTGTATCTATTCGTACGGATCATGGCACCGAGTTTGATAACCAAGCTTTCATAGAATATTGTAGAGTTAATGGTGTAGGGCATAACTTCTCTACACCAAGAACTCCTCAACAAAACGGTGTCGTTGAACGTATGAATAGAACTTTAGAAGATATGGCACGTACAATGCTTTTGTGTAGTGGTTTACCTCGTAACTTTTGGGCTGAAGCCATTAGTACTTCTTGCTATATCAATAATCGTGCTATGATTCGACCTATTCCTAAGAAAACCCCTACGAACTCCTTAGAGGTCGAAAACCTAATATCTCCCATCTTCGTTGCTTTGGGAGTAAATGTTTTGTTCACAATAACGGTAAAAACCGGTTAAGTAAGTTCGACCCTATGAGTGATGAGGCGATTTTCATAGGATACTCAGATCATAGCAAGGCTTACAAAGTCTTCAACAAGAGAACTCTCTGTATTGAAGAAAGTGTCCACGTTATTTTTGATGAAGATAACGTGTTTGATAAGCCTTTACAGGATGAGGAAGAAGACTTGGATGAACCCGACTTCCGTCTTTCAAAAGACGATCCCCCAGAATTGGAATTGGAAGACAATGAGATTGAGGTAACAAGTGATGAACTTGATCGTTCCTCAAAAGATAAAAAGGAGAAAACCAAAGTTATAGTTGATGATACTATAACATTGACTTAAAATAAGGACTCCCAAACCAATGTTATAGGTGATGTTACTATAACATTGAATCCAAATCAAGGTGTAGAATCCGAGGTTATAATCGGTTCTAATACAACACCCGGATTGGATTCAAGGGGAACTTCCTCCAATTCCGAGCCAAATGAAGTTGGGTCAAGCTCAAATAACGATGATGAACCAAGTACTTCAACAAAGTGGAAATACAAGAGCTCACACCCCATGGACAATATTCTAGGGAATATTAAGAAGGGTGTTCAAACTAGACGTTCCTTGAATAACTTCTGCTCCTTCTACTCTTTTCTATCCATGATCGAACCAACAAATATCAATGAAGCTCTTGCAGAATCAGATTGGATTATAGCTATGCAAGAAGAGCTACAACAGTTCGAACGAAACAAGGTTTGGCATTTAGTTCCTAGACCAAATGATCGATTTGTCATTGGAACAAGATGGGTCTTTAGAAACAAACTAGATGATGCCGGAGTCATTATCAGAAACAAAGCAAGATTGGTGGTTCAAGGATATAATCAACAAGAAGGAATAGATTATGACGAGACCTTCGCACCTCTTGCCCGTCTTGAAGCTATTAAACTTCTGATAGCATTCGCATCACACAAGGGAATGAAGCTCTTCCAGATGGATGTCAAGACAGCATTCTTAAATGGATATTTACAAGAAGAAGTCTTCGTTGAACAACCCCCTGGATTTAAGAATAGTAAATTTGAAGATCACGTCTTCAAGTTGGATAAAGCCCTATATGGATTGAAATAAGTACCTAGGGCATGGTACGACAGATTATCTAAGTTTCTACTTGACAGTGGATTCAGTAGAGGATCCGTTGATAAAACCCTATTTCTAAAATCTGAGGGTTCTGACCTTTTGGTTGTTCAAATTTACGTCGATGACATCATCTTTGGATCCACCAACCGAAGCCTATGCAAATATTTTTCTGAGCTAATGCCCTCCGAGTTCGAAATGAGTATGATGGGAGAACTAAAATTCTTCCTAGGTCTACAAATACAACAAACCGATGAAGGCATTAAAATCCATCAACAAAAATATATCAAGGAATTGATTCGTAAGTTTGGAATGGAAAATTCTCATGCCATGCCTACACCGATGGTTGTAGATAAGAAATTGACATTAGATGAAGACGGTAAATCAGTTGATGAAACTACTTACCGTGGGATGATTGGGTCATTGTTATATTTGACCGCAAGTCGACCAGATATCATGTTTAGCGTATGCGTTTGTGCGAGATATCAATCATCTCCCAAAGAGTCGCATATGACGGCCGTAAAAAGGATTTTACGATACTTAATTGGAACGGCTAAGCTTTATTTATGGTATCCAATGGAGTGCAATTTCGATCTAGTCGGTTATTCCGATGCCGACTACGCAGGTTGTTCTCTAGACAGAAAAAGCACGTCGGGTGTCGCCAAATTCGTCGGACCGTGTATTATTACGTGGGGTTCAAAGAAGCAAAATTCGGTTGCCCTCTCAACTGCTGAAGCCGAATACATCGCTGCAGGACTGGTATGTAACCAATTATTATGGCTTAAGCAATAATTACGTGATTATGGTATTGACGTAGGATGTATTCCTATTTTATGTGATAATACTAGTGCAATAATAATTTCTAAAAATCCCGCACAACATTCACGTACTAAACACATTGAGATAAGACACTATTTTATTCGAGACCATGTTGAGAAGGGGAATATAAAACTTGAATTTTGTAGTACTGAAAAACAATGGGCTGACATTTTGACAAAATCATTAGCTAGAGGACGTTTTGAGATTTTACGGTTGGAAATTGGTTTTATTGGTGGCAACTAAACTTGTCATAAATATTTTTTTTCCCGTATGACTGACTAGATTTGACGAGATTGTATGATTGTGTCCGTATTTTCCGTTGCAAGTATATTCATGTATAGTATTTTATTATCTTATGAGAATATTCCATTTGCTAGTCTGTTATATTTTGTGTTGTATACAAACCATATTTCCTTTTATTCACATATACATTCTAAGGTTTAGAGCTTCATAAACCAATGACATTCATGATTGGTTTCATTTAGGATGCGAGTAGTACTCCTTACATGGCATGTTACATCTAATTGCATAAGCATGAATATTGTTTTTTATTACCTGTATACACTCGTGTTTGTGGTGGTGACACATGTGGAGAGGCGGCCTTTCCTTTACGTTTTACCTATTAACCTCACATTAGCCAAATTTGTCTTGTTTTGACCTATTTATTCTACTACATTCCATATGGCCTACCCTTGTCAAGATAGTCTTGTTGGTAAGTTTGGAAGTCTTGTTGTGGTCAATTTTGTTGCTTTTGTGATGGATATTGGAAGGAAGAAGAAAAGGATGGAATGAAACAAAAAAAAGAAATGAGAAAAATACAAAAAAAAAAGGGAGAAAAATGATTCTATAAAAGATGGAAAGGCAAAAATATCTTATTACTCCTATTCTTATCATTCCATATTACTTGAGGAGAAGTACTTGTTGATGTGAGTAAGTTTGTGCCATACTTGGCATTGTGCATCATTTTGCAAGTTGGGTTGAATAGTGGAATTTGGTTACTTTTGGTTGTGATCGGTGCTGGCTTGGCTTTTACCTCCACATATCCAAATTATTTTGCCCCTTCTTACCCAACTACCTCACCTCACATTACTTTGTAAGTCCTCGGCGTGTGTTTTGGACCTCGATTGGTTGGAGTATATATGTACGGTTACTAGAGATATCTATCATGTTAGATTGCATGCATGCTTTTGTAGGTCGTAGTTAGGTGAGTGACTAATTTCCTTCTCTCTTACAAAATCTATACTCATCTTGGTTTGTATTACACACTTTATAGAGCTTGCTTATGTTGAAATCGTTCTTATACTATAATATGTGCTTTGATTAATATATATTTCTTGCCTCGGTTGATATCATTCTAGTCGTTTTATGTCTGTTCTCGTCTTTTCGATGATGTCAAGAGGGGGAAGAAATTACCATGATTTAGTATTTGCCTAAGCTTGATCCTTGTCAAGACCTTTAATCTCTTAAGGTCCTTAGATGCTATACTTTGTATATAATTGTTTGATCTTGCGTTGATCTTTATCTATAAAAATAACGGTATTATATTGAGGGGGAACTTTATATTTAGTCACAATTTTAGGAGACTTGCCATCATCAAAAAGGGGGAATTTGTTGAACCATATAGAATATATGTTTATGTTTTGATGATGTCAAGAGTGCTTTATATTTTATATACTCGTTGCGCATAATTGTTTGTTTAGTCTTTTAGATTGGACTTACTAATCGCAAGCATTAAGGAATTGTGATGGAAGTATGATGCGTTTATATCATGATCAAGCCCTCAATCAAGGATCAAGATATTACAAGATATTGAAGAGTTATTCAAGCGTCATGAGAAGATAAAGCTCATCTAAAGATTGATCAAGCTTGAATAATGAAGTAGCCTACACTCGAAGATCTCTTAACGAAGATTAGAATAGCGTAGGTGATTATCTCGTAATGATAACGTAAGAATGGACTTCTTACATTGGTAAAGTTATAACCTCACAGCTATAACATTTCTTATATAAGAGCTCAATGTTATAGCTCTTCTACTATAACATTGAGATGTGAAGTTTATAAAACACACGACAAAATAGTTTTTAAATTGTTTTTGTAAAACCGTTTTAAATGTTTTAGTAAAAGTATTTATTTTACAAGGGAGCTTATTTTAATATTGAGTATGGTTCTACTATGAGCTTATAATTAGTAATTATTATTGAATCAACTTATGAGTTGAGGCATCTTGCTAATTAGGGTTTCTAGTTTCTACATACTCTAACAAACCCTAAACCTAATTTATCTTACCTAGGATTTTCGTGAAAGAGGATTGGGCTTATGAGTCGTTTCTTTCTCATACACGGATACTCTTTGTACAAGTTAGGGTTTTATGTAAATCTTTATAATATTTGATTAGAGATTCAATATTTCTTTTATATTATTTTGATTTATTCTTTCCTAACTTATAAGATATTATTTTTGTAAAGATAGAAGGAAAAGATTGAGTAAATCTTTAAAATAATATTTGGTTAGAGATTTGTTATCTCTTTATTATTTGATTTATTCCTTTCTATCTTATAAAAATATTAGGGATGAATAGTGCCGCGTGAATATTGCCACGTGAACAGTGCGTGAATAGTGCTGTGAATAGTAAAACGTGAATAGTAATTTCCTTCTTGTACAATAAGTCTTTGCTTGGATAAGGGTTAAGGTATTAGGATAATATTTGTTAGAGATTTCTTTATCTCATTATATTATCTTTCCTAATCTCCAAGATATTGGTGAGTTGTTAAGATAGGAAGATATTATTTATTAAGGCAAGTCTTGGAAAAGAATTAAGGAAAGATTTAACCTAATTCTTTCTTGCTTTACAAGACTTCCACGGCACTTAGGGTTTTTGGCAAAACCGAAACCCTTGCTCCTCTTTTACTATAAATACTCTATACTTTACATCATAAAAAGTTAAGACCTTTGAGCATAACTTTCATATATTTTCACAAAACAAAAACCGTGTTTTAAAGCAAGAAAACCGTTTTGTTTATTTTCGAAAAAAGGTCGTGTGAATTATAAACTTGTGCATTCGTTCTTATTGTTATCGTTATAAGATAATAGTGCTTATTTGATTTCTTACTCGTTCATTAACGTGAACTTTTAGTAGAATCATTATTGCTTTCTTATTTGCGTAAGTTAGTCACTTGAGTATTTAACGGTACTCATTGAGTTACAGCTAGAGTTAGTTGTACGAGTTGGGTTAGTAAATTTGTAATCCGTAGAAAGGTACTAAATTTATTAATCGAGAATAGTGGACGTAGGTTTCGATTTGTGAAACTGAACCACTTCAAAAACCGTGTGTCTCCTCTCTTTTGTTTGTTCGTTTACTTTATTTGTTCATTAGTTGATTAGTTAAAGTTTAATCAATAAACTTTAAATAATCAATTATATTCATATAATCGAAAAAGCTTTCAAAAAGTTTTAAATCCTCAATTCACCCCCCCCCCCCCCTCTTGAGTATTTCGGATCGATAGACTCTTCAATCCTGACTTTCAAAAAATCAAAATCAAATTCAATCTTCAAATTTGCTATGTGTTTTTAACTATGTGAACCATTTTTACATTTTATAGTACTGCACTTGTTGTTACAGGTACATTTGCAGAATCCGATCACCGTTGCTAGCAGGTTTGTATACCCGATAGCATCACAAAGATATCAACAATTAACTGGGGGCTCTAAAACATTCCGTTTTAGAACCCATTTTCAACTGGGGGCTTTCTGAGCCCGGTTAAGCAAATTCAATCCACAAGTTTATCACAGCTAGCCGTCACCCGTAAGCAGCTCAAACATAACTGAGCTATGGGTTACGTCCGTTGAAGCAAATGGGTTCCATGAGCAGCTCGACATACTCAGCTATGAATCTCATTCTCTAAGCACCAACAGGTCAACGAACCTTCCATCAAGTCAGCGAACCTTCTAGCAATAAGCACCAAGCAGGTCGTAAGACCTTCGAGCGATATGTCCCTCTTGGGATATTTCCATTCAACAGCAACAGCACCAACACCATCACCAGCACTAGCGCCTGCAGCATCAACCGCACTAACATTAGCACCAGCATCAGGCTGTGTTCTCGAATAGAAGATTCAGACTCCCATGTTCGGATTCTTCAGCCATTCCGAGGTTTTGAACTCCTATGTCCAGGTTCCTAAACCGTCTACAAAGTTTCCGGCTCTTATGCCATTATAAATTTTGGACTCCCATGTCCGAGTTCCTACACCGTTATGAAGTTTTGCACTCCCATGTCCGGGTTCCCATACCATTATGAAGTTTCGGACTCTCATGTCCGGTTTCCTACACCGTTATGAAGTTTTTGACTGCCATGTCCGGGTTTCCATGCCCATTATGAAGTTTTGGACTTCCATGTCCGGGATCCCATACCATCTTGAAGTTTTGAATTCCCATAACCGAGTTCTCACACCATTTTTGAAGTTTTGGATTGATATAGTTGGGCTCTCACGCCATGCTAAGGTTTTGGATTCTCATATTTAAAGTTTATGCACAACCTTGAAGTTCTTATACTTGGGATTCCCACATCCCGACGCTCATGCCCGTTGAATGTTCTCATTTGGGACTCTTATGCCCGTCTAGCTCTTATGACGAAAATCATTTGGGTCCTTCTTTGCAAAAGTCGAGGCGTCCAAAACCATTAGTTCAGGTATGATTTCTTCTTATGGTTGTCAAGTCTCTACGCACCTTCAATGGTTAGCTAGTCTCTACGCACTTGCAATGGCCGGCAAGCTTTTATGCACCTTCAATGGCTGGCAAGTCTCTATGCACCATCAATGGCTGGCGAGCCTCTTTGCGCGAACAAGAAGCAATTCAAGGACATATCCCGAAGATGCCTAAGGTATGACTCCTTCCTATGGCTGGCAAGCTTTTATACGTAGTCTAATGGACTATAAACTATTTGATTCATTAATCTCTTATTAGACACTTCTAATAACTATGTTAAAATTTAGTTTAGTCATAAACTAATAAGATCTTATGCATGGATAACAAAAGATACAAAGTAAGAAGAAATCGATTAATCTTACATTGAGGGCCGAATGGATTATACTAATCGGTCTCCTACCAATTAGTCTTCTTAAGTAAATCCAAGTGCTTCAACAAAAACCCTTATATTCAATAGTAGAATCTACTCCTCAAGGATTGTACCAAGGAAATCACTCTTAATACAAGTACTAATTTTGGTTACTAGAAATTAGTATTTGTGTCTTTTAAAATAACAACTAATATTATTAATTTACTACTTCTAGTAATGAGACAATAATATTAGAGATTTGTGAGATTTATTTTCTAGTCTGTTCAACAACAAAAACTAGAGAGATAAGTTATTATCAAGGTGATAAACTTATTAGAATGAATTGTGTGAATTGGAAGAGAAAAACTCACCCAATTCACAAGGGTGGTCGGGTGGCATAGGGGAAGAGTGCCCAATGCTTTTGCAAGTTTCTCTTCTCAAGAGTTTAGGCATGCAACCCTATGATTAGTAGGTCATCTTTATGCCTTCCACTAATTAAAAGAACAAAGCACAATTTATTATATCACCCTCCATTTACACGGTTTAATGGACTTAATATGGTCCATTTTAAGTTTGTTAAATGTCAATTTGTGTAATGTGACATATTGGTCATGTTACTAGACATGTTGTTTTAATAATGCATTTTTTAACTTATTAAAAATCACTATATAAACAAAATAAATCACATACAAAAATTAACTAGTAATTCACAATTACAATTACATAAAATGGGTCATAGAATTATAAATCACAACTACTTGTATTTATAATAAACCATTCATTCTTTATTGTAATTGTTTCATAAACAATAAATAAAACTAAGTAATAAAACAATTTAATTACTTAGTACGAATCTTATTTAATCAAATTACAATAAGATACGTAATTTTTACTCACAAAATCATTTGTCAATTTTAAGGATTAATTAACTTGTATCAGCATATAATTAATTAATTAATCAATTAAGAATGTTTTCCTAGAGGTATGACCTTAAGGGATCAACTGATCACCACCGTCATACGACAGTAATGTCAAACTATAGTCAGCCAATCATTACCGATTAATGTGGATCAGTTGACAATAAAATATTACTTTCCCTCATGTATTCTTAATATGATATTTAAACATGTGACCGCATTATTGTCGAGGACACATACTCCAACAATCTCCCACTTGTTCGCGACGGGTGTGCGTCACCAATTCTCTTGTCCCATTACTATCTCCCACTTAATACAAGGTGTCTTGCAGGTCGTACTTGCATTTGATCATATCATAAGTGGTTTCCTCAATCTGGAGAATAACTGTCTGACCGGAATTATCTAACATAGATACCTTCCGAGCGTGGCCACGCATTTCCAGTTCATTACTCCTCGAGTGGCCTTGAGATAGAAGATACCCCTAACGGGGATGGACAATTCCTATCGCACTCTTTCCATCCCAAAACATGCCCATATGACCCCAATTACGAAGGTCGTAGAACATAAATCAAAGTCACTCTGAAACTGTGCCATCTTAGGCGAACAGTCTTTAGTCAAAGAATCGACTCATAAGAATACTATAGTAGCTCTCGCCACGACCAGGCTATAAAAATTTCCAGAACTCTATAAGCGGTCATAAGCCCGACAGAGTGTCCCTCACAGTCTGCCTATGTGATCGACTAGTCATCTCTCATGACTCTATGGCACTTGAACTTGCCATCAATCGCATCACACTCTAGCTACTTCGAGATGTCACCTCATATAAGTAACTAGGGGCGAATACTATGTTAATCCAGTTCACTTTAATGGGGTTCAATATTGTCTTAACAACCCATTTGGATGTAACAAAGTACAAGATGAGTTAACGATAACTCAAACGATAAATGTGATTATCACATACGAGTAGTCAATACCATATTACTACTCTATGTCTTATAATCACAAGTGTAGTTATGCACTTGTCTAACGCAATAAAAGTTTAGCTTGTGAACATACCATGTGTCCAAGTGTTCAAACTTGTGAATTGTGATTTCCTTCATTTTCATGTTATTTCTTATAGCACGAACTTTACTAAGTACATGTCTAGACTTCGTTCTAGACTCAGGCTCTTTAACTTAAAAGAAGCTCTTGCTATTATCATATAACTTGTGATGTGGGTTTCGGTGGACAACACTACTAGCAGTTTTAAAGTACACCACCTAATCACAACGTACTTAGGTATATGTTTTGTAGAATTTTGCAATGATTGACAATGAAATGCCCTTACTAGTCATTTACTCCTCAGGTCAATAAAATTCGCCTAGGATTTTCATAAATCCTAATGAGTTCGGAAACTTGAGTTTGTGTAACCTCTTAGCACACAACTAAGTATCCTTCCAAACTCCAGAACATACCATTAGTTCTCCTTGAGAATTCATGACGGTTCCTTGAGGCTTACCAATGACTCTCATATGGGTTAACTTGTTATCGACTTATCATCCTCCAAGCATGTGATTAATCTAGGACATGTGCATTATGGCATACATGATTATAATAATGGCGGAAACATTAGTTATCTAATTCATGTAGACAACAGTTCTAAGGTTCAGTAAATAACCATGACTCTATCACGGTAATTCCATATTCATCAACATGAATAACCTACTTAACTTGTTGATATCTTCAAGATAAAGGATCATTATCAACATAAGATACCCATCTAAGTGCCAATCTAACATCCCATGTTTTAATAGGTTCACATAATGTCCAACATCATCCAGAATTGAAAACCTAAATATTTCTTTATAAAAGACAGTATATGCTCGTCATTCCCAATGAGTAATAACTTATATAATTCATGAAAGATGATTGCTCCCACTAAACTTCATGTCTAAACATGACTGTTACTGACTCCCACTCAATTCCACATGTTTCATTTTTGACAACTCATTCGAAACATTTCATTAATTGAAATAATCATTGCTTTTCTAAGTATTTTTTTAAAACCATATATGTCATTCACATATCCCTTTCAAAACACCCATTTGGAATGAGGTTTTAATATCTAACTTATTCATTTTCACAATGAAGTATAGCCATGTTTTTAGCATAGTTACTAATTAACATAGCTTTTGTAGACATCGACATGCCTCTTTATGCAACTCTTAATCATAAATTTCTATTTACTTTTGATTGGTCTCAACAATCCCAAATAAATCCATTTACTTGCATAGATACCATTTTGGTTTCTTAAGGCTCTTAAGTAAAAAGACTTTTAAAATGCTAAAATCTCTAGGTATCCACTTCATAGATCAAAATCTTATTTTACAAGAACATTTTCTTTTGCCTTTTCATAAGTCTCAAGTTATCATAAGAACGCTTTCTTTTGGTCTCCTTACGTCAAGAGTCTAACCTAAGAACGTCTTCTTTTGGTCTCCTCATGTAGATTCCATACCTAAGAACATCTTCTTTCGGTCTCCTCACGTAGATCCCATCTAGTCAAGATTTGTGGCTAAATTCACTCCCACTCTATCTTTAGAAAAATACATGTATTTTCTTCAAAGATAGCTTAATAAGGCACAAACAACTTTGTACTTATGTTAGTAAAGGAGGAAAATATTACACATGATAACTTTTAGTGACCTATTTGAGACATATTGTAAATACATTTTAGTTCCCTTAATATGTGAGTTCAATAGCTCAACATAACTTTATAATTGATCTTACATAAGTAAGTTGTTACTTTTAGTAACAATGGCATAAGGAGAATCGAATTCATAGCTTATGGACATATAATGACTCAATCATTATAATTGTCTATTTGATCAATTTAAGTCGATAATTTTATGTTTCTCGATGCAAGTAGTGTATGGTGACAAATTTTAGAACAAACGATAAGATAAAATAAGTGACTTGGGTTGCAAACCAAGTCACCAATATCCAAAATACAAACATTGTTTAAGGAAACAACCAAATTTCCAAGTCGAACGAGGAAATCAAAAGTTCTAAAATTTCAAAATACAACACGAAAATAAAGACAAAACAAAATAAAACCAAGCTTCCATCGATCTAACACCATGGGCGGCTACATCTAGCTTCCCTCAAGATCTTCTAGGCTTGTTTTTCTTTGCCCTTGTCCTTGCTTGGATGCCCTACTGGAATAACTTTTCCAGCTTTGATATCGCCAAGGTACTTTGGACAATTCCTCTTCCAATGCCCAACACCATTACAATAGTGGCATTTGTCCACGCACGGGGCACCCTTCTTGGGCTTAGAGGAGCTAGCTTCGCAAGCTTTTCCTTTGTTCTTGTAGGTAGTTTGCTTCTTTCCCTTATTGCCACCTTTCTTGAAATTCCCTTTTCTCTTTTGATTAATGTTGAGTACATCCTTGGTGGTGCTAACACTTAGCCCCATGTCCCTCTCGGCTTGCACAAGCATTTTGTGCAATTGATCGAGATAAACTTTCAAGTTTTGCATATTAAAATTCACCCTGAATTAAACATATGCCTTAACCTTGTTTAAGGAATGAAGAATTCGGTCAATGACGAGTTCCTCGAGAATCTCTACCTTTTGCAATTTTAGAGTCTCAACATGCTCCATCAACTTGAGCACATGAGGGCTAACTTTTTTGCCCTCCTTAATGTTGAGATCGAAGAATGCGGATGCCGCTTCATATTGAATGATCCTCGGAGCTTGTGAAAACATGGTCACAAGTTTCGTATAGATCTCATAGGCGGTGCTAATCTTTATAGTACTCCTTTGAAGTTCAGCCTCCATAGAGAACATCAACAAATTTTTGATCGCGGCCGACTCCTTTTGGTAAGTCTCGTAGGCTTGCCTAGCGGCGGGTGTAGACCTTGCGTTAGGTGCGGCGAGAGAGGCCTCGGTAAGGTAACGAAACTTGTCGTCACCCTCCGCGGCCAATCGAAGTTGTGCGTCCCAATCGGCGAAATTGGACCCATTATTTTCTAATTTACAACGATCCATGAAGGATCGGAGCCAAGAGACATTGGTGAGAGTGTTCGAGCTAGTGTTGGTGGATGAATTTGGAGTTGCCATTGTAAATGAGAAAACAATTTTGACTACAATATAAGAAGTAAAGGAATTAATAAACATCTATCGTTTTAATAATACTTGTAAACATTTTAAACAAGTTTTAAGCATTTATATAGTGACCTCTACCCTTCTATTATAAATGATCCCGAGATCCAAATTCATATCAACTCGGGCACGGTGAGCCGATTCATCCCTAATCAATATAATTCGGTGGATCAACTCTTTAATCGATTCTACTTCTAGAAATCTCGGTCGATAAAATTACTTTAATATTTATCTTTAGCCATTGTTGGAATATGTGTCCTCCGACAATAATGCGATCACAATTGTCGATCATGATGATCACATGTTTAAATCTCATTTTGAGAATACATGTGGGATGTAATATTTTACAGTCAACTGGTCCACATATATCGGTAATGATTGGCGGACTAGAGTTTGACATTACTGTCGTGCGACGGTGGTGATCAGTTGATCCCCTTAGGTCATACCTATAGGGAAATACTCTTAATTGATTATCTAATTAATCGTATGTCGATACGAGTTAATTAAATTGCATAAAATTGACGGATGATTTTGTGAGTAAAGTTAACGTGTCTTATTGTAATTTGATTAAATGAGATACGGTCTAAGTAATCGAATTGTTTTATTACTTAGATAAAATTATTGTTTACGAGACAATTGAAATTGAATGAATAATTTATTATAAATACAAGACGTTGTAATTTATAATTTGATAAACCGTTTTGGCACAAGTAATTACGAATTACTAGTCGATTTTGTATATGACGTATTTTATGAGTATGTTGATTTTTAATATGTTAAAAATACATTACAATTTCATATGTCAAGTAACATGTCACATATGTTACAATTGACAAATGACAAAAATAAAATGGACCTCCCATTTTATATATGTGCCGAAAATGGAGGGGATTATGGTTGATATTGTGTTAATTATTTTTAAGTGGAAAACACAATGATTACCCATAGTCTTAGCCTTGCATACCTATTATTTCTTGGGTAGAAAAACTAGCAAATGCATTGGGCACCCTCTCCCTCACCACCGGTTTTCCAAAAGGAAATAACAAGAGTTTTTTCCTCCATCATTCATTCACTACTTCATAATATATTTTCTAGTGTAAGAAAATATACATTCTCTCTATAATTTGTGAAAACTTAGAGAAATAAAAACCTCACAAAATCACTCCTCTCTTGGCCGAAATTACAAGAGAAAAAATTAATATTTTGTGTCAAATTTTTAAGTAAGACATATATTATTACTAGTTCATAATAATATAAGTTATTAAGGGATTTCCTTGGGTATATGTTTTTGGGAGAGGTTCTAATTTGAACCTTGTTCATCCATTATAAGGAAGCTCAAGAACTAACAAGAAGGATATCTTGTTGGTGCCCTAATATCCGAAACATATAAGTAAGATTGACGATTTCTTCTCTTATCTTGTTTTTGTTTGCATGCATAAGATCTTCCATTTATTTTATGACTAAATAAATTAACTCATATATGAATATGTAAATTAATGAGATTAATGAATCTAACACGGAACACATGCGACTAGGTCACGAATACTTCCGTTGAGCTCAATCCAAATTTCGATGTAATAACATTTTACTACCCACTTACCCAACGTAACAAGTTTAGCACCCCGGTGAGCCGAGCCTACTTCCTTATGAAATTGGGATTCATGGTTCTACTATTTGGTAAGGCTAATTCTCAATTATTATTTAGTGAGAGGTCTTGTCAATTTATTATCTATCACGTTTTAAGTGAACTAAAGCGGTGAACTACGATAATTATAATTGACACGGTCAATGACTCGATAAAACAATGATGTGCATGTGTAGTTATGGCGATTTGGCTATGCATGCAAACATATAAACAAATGCAAAGCAAAAAGATAAAAGCCTAGTATGGCCTTCCTAAAATAGTAAATCTAATAAAGTATTTAAAAATTCGGAAACCAACTCCTTTGGTCCCTTGAACTTCATTTGGCCCGTACTTCAAGGCAACAACGTCTTTGTCGGAATGCCTTCTTGAATGGCACCGTCTCCAAGGAACTCCGAAATAAATAAATTACATAACTTTTCTACTTTATACATAATAAAAAGAAAAACAAAAATAAAATAAAAGTGATACGAGATCACATTAATTACAACCGAATCGATATCCCCATTCATTTCGGGAAATATCAACTAAAAACTAAGGCCATACTAAGTACAAATTACATAATTCAAAATTACATAAAAATTAAAATATGACAATCATAATAAAATGCAGCACTAATATATGTATGAAACATGCCATGTGATGTGCCAAATCGCCATATTTAAGCTAATATCGTATATTCGGTCCGGTTTTATGGAAAATTGTGACTATTAACTTATTAAAATCACACAATATTACATAAATAAAATCTATGTCCAAGTTAATTACCCCAACCTTCTTAGGACTCAAAAATTTAGTCTTCACTAAATATTTGACAATAATTCAACTTGATATTTTATTATTGCTCTTTAAACACTATTATTCATAATAATAAAGATATAATTCCCAATAAGTCATAAAAATTCAAAAAATTCAAAATCATAATTTTGTATATTCTGGAAAATTCCCAACATTCCAAAACTTTAATAAAATTTGCCCTTAGAATATTTTAAATTTATTTCACAAACAAATCGTATAATGCATAACTTATCCCATTAAATCCAAATTAAACATAAAATTATGTAATAAATCAAAATTAAAATTTTTGAATATTCTAAATAAGTTTCTAGAACCTGGAAAAGATAAAGTTTAGGTCCATAAATAGAATTTATAATTATGACTATTTAAAGTTGCTATTTATTAATTTTACAATATAAAAATCAATAAACATCCAAATCAAACGAAATTCGACTTGAAACTTTAGATCTAATGTTCATATCATATATACAACATTGGGAAAAAATTTCATGCCATAAAATTCATTTTAGCTATTTTTGCTAAAATAGTCACTATTTATGTGATTTTACATCAAAAAATCAAAAATCATGCAAAATGAAACCATTTCATTTCAAAATTTATATACAGTGTGTAAATATTGCATGTGACAACATACTAAAATTTCATGGTCATAAACGAAGTCTAACCATTTTTAACCAAAATACCGACCTCTGGGAAAGCATGAAAAAAACGCTCGAATGGTACGATCCTTCTGTCACCCCATTCATTCTGGGGTGATCTCGTAGTTCTTGGTCTGTGAAGATGTGTTATTAGGTGCTCCATTTCCATTGAGGCCGAACCTAAACCTGTGCTCGAGAGATAGTTGTCCATACACTGATAAGGGATGTATGGATTCTCGAGAAGAGAGGAGCCGTAGTGGTCCCCCCCGGACCGCCCGGATCCCACGAGTGAATCAAAAGTTGGATCTACATTGGATCTCACCTGAATCTCCCCATCTATCCTCCTATTTAATCAATGTTTATCATGTAAAAATCATAAAACATGCAATATAAAACCATTTTATACGAAATTTTAAATACAATGTGTAAAATATGCATGTGAGGTCGTGTAAAATATACAATGTGTAAAATACTAATTTTAGCATTTTTTAAGTCATTTTACTAAATAAAATGTAATAAAAATACTAAAATCATATTAAAGAGCAATAAAATACCATAAATCATCAAAAATGACCTAAAATCAATTTAGGACCAGAATGTTTAACATGCAAAAATTTTGTGGCCTATATCATCATATGTCACAAAATTCTTATTTTATATGTTAACATTTTAACTCGGAAAAACAATAACCAATTATGCATGCAACAACCATTGCTCTGATACCAATTGTTTGATTCATTAATCTCTTATTAGACACTTCTAATCACTATGTTAAAATTTAGGTTAGTCATAAACTAATAAGATTTAATGCATGCCTAACAAAAGATACAAAGTAAGAAGAAATCGATTAATCTTACATTGAGGGCCGAATGGATTATACTAATCGGTCTCCTTCCAAGTGCTTCAACAAAAACCCTTAGATTCAATAGTAGAATCTACTCCTCAAGCATTGTACCAAGGAAATCACTCTTAATACAAGTACTAATTTTAGTTACTAGAAATTAGTATTTGTGTCTTTTAAAATAACAACTAATATTATTAGTTTACTACTTCTAGTAATGAGACAATAATATTAGAGATTTGTGATATTTATTTTCTAGTGTGTTCAACAACAAAAACTAGAGAGATAAGTTATTATCAAGGTGATAAACTTATTAGAATGAATTGTGTGAATTGGAAGAGAAAAACTCACCCAATTCACAAGGGTGGCCGGGTGGCATAGGGAAAGAGTGCCCAATGCTTTTGCAAGTTTCTCTTCTCAAGAGTTTAGGCATGCAACCCTATGATTAGTAGGTCATCATTATGCCTTCCACTAATTAAAAGAAAAAAGCACAATTTATTCTATCACCCTCCATTTACACGGCTTAATGGACTTAATATGGTCCATTTTAAGTTTGTCAAATGTCAATTTGTGTAGTGTGACATATTGGACATGTTACTAGACATGTTGTTTTTAATAATGCATTTTTTTGACTTATTAAAAATCATTATATAAACAAAATAAATCACATACAAAAATTAACTAGTAGTTCATAATTACAATTACTTAAAATGGGTCATAGAATTATAAATCACAACTATTTGTATTTATAATAAACTATTCATTCTTTATAATTGTTTCATAAACAATAAATAAAACTAAGTAATAAAACAATTTAATTACTTAGTACGAATCTTATTTAATCAAATTACAATAAGATACGTAATTTTTACTCACAAAATCATTTGTCATTTTAAGGAAATTAATTAACTTGTATCAGCATACAATTAATTAATTAATCAATTAAGAATGTTTCTCTAGAGGTATGACCTTAAGGGATCAACTGATCACCACCGTCATACGACAGTAATGTCAAACTCTAGTTAGCCAATCATTACCGATTAATGTGGATCAGTTGACAATAAATTATTACTTTCGCTCATGTATTCTTAATATGAGATTTCAACATGTGATCGCATTATTGTCGAGGACACATACTCCAACATAAACGACCCACGAAATTCTCACGTCGTTGGACTTGGGGTATACTTTGACTTTCGCCTTGTACAACCCTCAGTCAAAGTGGGGGCTCATTAGATACCCATATCCGTCGATATCGGGATTTATAGAAAACCCAACAAGCACCAGATGATGATAGGACGATATGTATTGGCAATGGACTCTGCTCAGTTGTGGGTCAATTTGCGATATAGGTACGGTTTGATTTATATAATCGGTTTTAATAATGATTTTAATATAATTGATTATATCGATTTTTAATTGATTTATTTTATTAATTTGAGATTTTATCGCTTTTAATTTTAATTTAAAACTGTTAATTTGCGTTTTATTGAAAATAAAACAAAATGAAACTTTTTAAATATCTAAATGTAATTTGTTAAATTAATTTTATAGTTGATTTTCAAGGTTTTAAATCGTGTTTTAAAATTGTAGTTTTAAAATGGTTAGAAAAATAGATCTTTACGATGGTTTTATATACGGTTTTTTGCGCGTGTTTTTGCACTCGTTTCTCAATCGATTTCGGTCCAAATTTCAATGTGATTTCAAAAGCCCATTCCCGTACTGTAGGTCCTGTGTTCGATTCCCACTACCAACATCTAATACTCCCTTACTTTCCTAACCTAAACCGAGACTCACATATCCTTAACCCAAACCTCGTCCAAGCTCTAGCCTACCCGTGTTCAAGACTAACCACACCCAACCCGAGTCGTAGGCCACAACCCAAATCACCCCTACACCTGAACCGCATCCAGACCTAACCGGTACAGTAACTCCAACTAGACCGCACCATTAATCCTCACGCAAACAGCAACACCCGTGCTGCTTGTGCTCTGTTTTGCGAGCCAAGTTTCGAGCCTTTAGCTCGAGCCAACTAACCATCCTTGCCTCACCCTCCCTTGCCTTCTTCCCTAAGCCAACTCCATCCTATCACTTGCCAAATATCTTCCAAAATATCTAGCACAAGTCCTTACCAAAACAGACAAAAAATTCCTTACCAAAAACGATTTGTGTTCATACACAAACTTTCTAATTGTGTTTATCTTTCTAACCGACCTAAACCTAGCCTTTAATCACCCATAAATACTACTCTACAATCACCATTCATAGGGGACGGGAATTACACAGTAGACAACACGAAAAATCAGAGAGAAAGAAAGCAAAACAGCCGCATATACCCACTAAAAACAGAGTATTAAAGCAACCATATAAACCTACGAAAATCACCATCAATCCAAACATAAACCTCCATTAAAATTCAAAAACAACCTTCATATACCATCAGCACATACCAATAAGTCGTTGTTGATCAACAAACACGAACATAAGTGAATATTGGAGCAGCGATTTTCTCCTTTCTTCAATATCGTTCCTGTTACGCGCAACACCTGTTCGTGGTCATTTTTTGTCCTTTTAAAGTCGTTATCACTTCTGTTTTTTCCTAAAGTTTGAAACTTTGGAGTCCAAAGATTTAGAAAACATCTTTCGTATCGAATTTTCGTTGAGAAAGGAGCCCGTGGTGACGATTTCAAAACTGCTGCGCGCGAGTTATAAAAACCGAGAAATTGCTTTTCAATTTTTCAATTAAAAATCGAATTTTTGTCTTATTTGAAAACCATCGAAGACTGTTTTGACCGTATTCTGCGCAGGGGTGGAAATACGACTAGGGAAGAATAGTATGGGTGTTAACTTGTATTATCCTATTTTGATGTTATCGTGATTGTACCTTTGCAGGGTTGATTATAACGTAAGTAGAAACGAACGTAAATGTAATAAACAATAAAAGAGAACATGACACAAAGATTTATATGTGGAAAACCCTTTAATGGGAAAAAACCACGGGCACCAAGCCAAGAAAGGATTTCACTATATAATTGGGAGAATATAAGTATGATAATGATAATGCTTGTAATATTCTCTATGTATTTTGGAGCTTGTAGTATGTACGTTTGTGTGAGATAATGTAGAATGTGATGTGTATGTTCTCCACCGAATGTAGAGTGTGGAAAGGTCATGTCCCTTAAAATGATGCTTGATCCTTCTTATATAGCTTCCATCAAGTGGTAGAATAATCTTCACCATCAAGAGCAAATATTCTCTCTTAATTGCCTCATTGATTGCATATCTTTCTCCTTAAATACAGACATAATAGCTCCTTAAATGCGCATATGCTCCTTCTTTATGACCAAATCTTTTTCTTAATGACCATATTTAATTGGTAATAATCTTGTACAATTATCCATGACTTGGTACTGGCTCGAACTACCCGGTCGGACCTAACACTGATCGTCAGGCCAGGGTAGAATTCTATCATGTCAGTAGTGTGAAATTGCAGGCCCAAAAATTGCCCCTTGTCTCTTTATTATCGTTGGGTCAGGCCGGTAATAAGGAGATAACCTTCTCTTTTAATCATTAGACAACTTCTCCAGAACAATTCAGCGTGCTTCATCGTTAAGAAAACGACTAGTTGTAGCCAAACCCAATTTTTACCGCCCATAAATAACTTCTTCACTTCATGCTTTATTTTTCACCAAAAACCGATAAATTCTCTGAAGACTTTTCGAACTATTCATTCATCTTCATCATAAAAACCCAGAAAATACCCAAAAATTTCATCATGGTTACTAAGAGAAAATCCACCAAGGGTGCTGTTAGTCTCAGCACTCATAATGGTTCCTAATCATGTCGAAGTAACTTCTAAAAATTAACCCCATCATTCATGGAGATGCATCCTGTGTTCCAGTTGTTGATACAATCACCATCTTCTACAAAAATTTTGAGTTTAAGCCGACGAAGGCTCTCGATGAGCAAAACTTTTTCCCCAATCGTCTTGAAACTTGAGTTTAAGAATATTTTGAAGGGTAAAGGGATCATTCCTGCTGAATCTGACGTATAGATTCCTGAAACTTCTCCCATCTGGATGGACTGACTATATATTTATCAGGGCCAACTTGGTTGGGCCTGACCTGGCGTATCTCGATTATGATGCATGTATCGCTGGTAAGTACCCTGCAACTTTTTCTTATCCTGCACATGTTCTGTTAGTTCAGAAGAAAACAAAAAATATTTAACAGGATGTACCTTCTCTTGTAGTGGATGATTGGGTGAGCAATATTGAATATCTTTTTGAGAGGGTAACTGTCTTTCTGGCAATTCCTCTTGTAGAGAGGTCGTGGCCATTCTGTTCGTAGGTAGAGCATTTTCCTCGCTGCCTGAAGGCTGGGGGCTCCTTCAAGGTTTCTAAGCATGTTAAGGCTACTGGGGCTTTAACTTCTGGTAGAAAGACTTTCTTTTCGCTAAGCATAACAGACTCGAATGCCATGTTTTACGAAAGACAAGGCAGGGTAAGACAAAGATAGTATTGGAAGATTATCCTGAGCCGATGGAAGTGACACGGCTGTCGCAACCCTATCAAAAATAAAACCAACTGGTCCCTATAAAATGTAGTAGAGGCAGTCGGGTATCGAATCCACAGGGAGATGGGAAAATGTATGCTAAACTAAGTCTGTCCAGGTAACCGATTTTTGGGGGTTTTGATGGTTTGTTCTAAACTACGGAGATTAAAAGAGAAAGAGAGCAAGAGAAATTAATAGATGGAGAGGAATAGCTAAGACAATCGGTTCACCATGGTTTTCTAGAAACTCAATCTAGGATCACAGGTCAGCATAAAATCGGTCTGCAGGGCAGTGAAAAAGTCCTCTCGGTCCGCTATTCGCCCTAAAACAATACTAGCTTAGCTTTCACCCTCACTAGCATGCCCTAATGTTCATTGCATGTCTTGCCCTTTCTAATCTCTCGACCTAGGTCAGGGGGTACCAAGATTAAGCAGCTAAATGCGTTCACCCAAGTAGCTAATTACAATTAATTGCAATGATTAACAACACAGACTAAAATTACACCGAACCCTAATCACCCATCATAATTCCCTAACTACCATGGCTCCCCTATGTCTTAGCATAAAATAATTAGCTATGCATGATAGGTATTAAAGAGACAACAATTAGCATAACAAATAAACTGAACATATTAATTAACAAAGAGACAAGAGAAATCAATAAATGAAACAAAGACAAGGATGAAATTACAATAAAGATTAATTAAGATAAAGATTAGAAATACCGAATACAAGAGAGTAGCAATGGTGTAATTAGGTCTAGAAAGTAAAGTTCTAAGGGAAAATATGATAGAGAAGAGAAGAGAAGAAGAGGTCCTGTATGACTGCCGCCATACTTCTCCTTATTCCTACTTACAAAAGAATATCCGAAAAATTACTTAAAACCCGCGTATAAGACTATTCCTCTCGATCGAGCAGAATAAAACTACTCGATCGAGGTCAAAACTCAACAAACCTCTCGATCGAGTAACACGAGTACTCGGTCGAGGACTTCAACAAATAGCTATCTCGATCGAGTAAACGGAGAACTCAATTGAGGAACTCCAGCAGCATAAAGCATTCGATCGACCAGTTTCAGTAGCCAACTTGGTTGATCGAGCTATAATAGCTGAGGTGAACTCTTAAACACCTTCCGAAGCCATTTCACGCATCTCTAAGTGACAGATTCTAAGCTCCGATTCCTCCTTCTCCAAAATGCATGCGATTGGGAGATGTTCCTGCTCAATTTCGCTCATTTCCGGTTCATACCTGCAATTGATACAAGACAAACCAAAGTAGACTATTTGGGGGCATTTTTAGCTAGATGCCACATAAATAATATAGAAATGCGTGTAAATATAGGGTAAAAACCTTATATAAAATACACGCATCAAGAAGCTAACGTTTGCTTGTCCCCAAGCAAACTATGAATGCAACTAAAGACAACTAATGGAACGGGACCAACTCATCAGCTACAAATTATCCACCCAAACCAATTTAATGCAACAACTAACAGAGTGGCGAAAGGTTAAGTGCAAACGAGTTAAATCAATGCTTTAACTACTGAACCGTCGACCTTGTAAGAATCATATATATCGGACTCTCACGGGTCGCTCATTACATAAATTAAGCACAAGGTGAGTATATTAGTATGAGATAGAAAGAAGCAGAGACACTCACCTAACTCGACCTATAAGAACATGCATGCAGTTGACATAAAACCGATTTCTACCGACCGTACATATGCATTCCAACCAATCAGGACCGAGACACACGCCGAGGACTTACATATTGTGTGAGGTGAGGTTATTGGGTAAGAAGGGGCAAAATGAATTTGGATAAGTGGAGACAAAGCCAAGCCAGTACAACCATAACCAAATAAGAGACTCATTCCACTTCACTACTCAATACAAAACGTAGAACTGTGCCATTGTGGCAGAACATCACTCACATCAACAAGAAACTCCCCATAAGAAGTAATGATAGGCTTGGGAGTATTATTCAACGATCTTTTCCGTATGTTTTTTTTTTTTTTTTTTTTTTTTTCCAACATTTTTCTTTTTTTTTTCAATCTTTGTCATTTCATTTTTTCCCAATTCACTTCTTCAATTCACACCACCAACTTCAAATCTTTCAAAGCGAACCAAATCTGACATGGATAACAACATACCCGCAAAAACCACTTAACTAGCTTGACAGGGCAGGCTAAATTTGGGTGTAGTTAAGGGGTCAAAAGCCAGATTTGGCTATTGTGAAGTTTATGGGCAGTAACGAAAGAAGGGTTTGTAAGTTACCTCTCCACATGTTTCACCACCGCAAACCGAATGCATACAAGTACCGAGAAAAGGGCGTCATGCACGTGCAAATTGATGTTACATGTCTAATAGAGAGTACTACTCACATCCTATATGAAACTGGTCATGAATGTCACCAGTTTATCATGCTCTAAATCATAGAATGTATATGTAACTTGTCAATATAAGAGTCAAGTCTATTCGTTCAAATACGTTTAAACCAAAAACTCGTAGATTATGGACATTACCATGCCAACAAAATGTTAAGAATGTGCAAGGCAAGGGTAAAAGACTCAAAGTAGCATAAAAGTTCAACGTTCCAACTCAACCTAAGTGCAAAAATAAACGTGAAATTTTTTTTATTTGCATTTTATGAGATTTTTGAATTAAAGCAACAATGCATGCGAAAATAAATAAACGTGGAAATCGAAATGCAATAAACAACATGCAGACACAGATATGGATGCATAACTCCCCAAACCAAACCGTACAATGCCCTTATTGTACCAAAAATAGGGGAAGTGAATGCAAACTGAAGAGAAAAGGAGAGTGGGCCTCGGAGGACTTACAAGATAACCGTGAAGTGGGGGCCTCCCCAAACCGACCGGCAACATGAGAGGTCGGAAATAGCCCCGTAATAACTCCTCAAGACACAGGTGTAAACGGTAGTACTCGATCGAGATATAAGTCAGTCGATCGAGTGGATAGGACTTGAGATGGTGCTCGATCGAAGAGGTGATGCTCTCGATCGAATAGTCCTCTTTTGCAGATACTCGTTCGAAGAAGGCAAGTGTTCGATCGAATGAAATTAAGAGCAGAAATGTTCGAGTAGATAAAGTAATCGATCGAACAAACTTCGTGGGATTACTGCAAAAACGCAACAAACATCCTACGGGGCTAATAAAATAACTCAAAGTTCAGCCTATTGTTCAGAAAACGGACACACAAAATTAACGAAAAGTTTGAACGAAATTACAACAAATTACAAGCTGGGTTGCCTCCCGGATAGCGCATGTTTTAGAGGTCCCGCACGACCTTTTTAGGTTCATTTATCTGGCTCATCAGGATTATTGAAGTAGAGAACTTCAAGTCTGCCACCAAGTCATTTGCTTCATAGTAATGCTTCACGTATTGGCCATTCACTTTAAATCTTTCTCCCTCAGAATTTTGTAATTCAACAAACCCAAACTTAGTGACATCAGTCACTGTATAAGGGCCACTCCACCTCGACTTCAGCTTACCAGGAAACAATCATAATCGGGCATTAAACAGCAACACCTTTTGCTCGACATGGAATTCCCGAGGTATGATCCTTTTATCGTGCCATCTCTTCGTCTTCTCTTTGTAGATGCGCGAGCTATCATAGGGATTTAGCCTAAACTCCTCCAGTTCATCTAGCTGCAATAAACGGTTCTGACCACATAACTTAGGATCATAGTTTAGTTCACGAATAGCCCACCAAGCCTTACACTCTAACTCAACAGGTAAATGACCAGACTTCCCATAAACCAACCGATATGGCGAGGCACCAATCAGTGTTTTAAAGGCAGTCCGGTATGCCCATAATGTGACATCTAATTTTAGACTCCAATCCTTCCATGATTTAGAAACTACCTTAGCCAAAATCTCTTTTAGTTCCCTATTAGAGACTTCAACCTGCCCACTAGTCTGGGGATGATACCCCAAACCACGACGATGTTGGACACCGACTTTAGACAATATAGATAAGTTTCTTTTCTTTAAAGTGCATTCCCCCATCACTAATGACGACCCTAGGGACACCAAATCGGGGAAAAATAATCTTTTTCAATATTTTAATCACAGTCTTGGCATCACAGTTAGGTGAGGCAATCGCTTCCACCCATTTAGACACATAGTCCACAGCTACCAATATATACCTATTACCTTTACTAGACGGGAATGGTCATTAGAAACCAATGCCCCAGACATCAAAAACCTCGACCTCTAGAATGCCATTTTGTGGCATCTCATGTCTCTTAGATATATTCCCATAGGGTTGGCAAGCATCACAAGCTGAAAGAAACACTTTAGCATCGGCAAATAAAGTAGGCCAGTAAAAACCAAATTGAAGTACCTTAGCCACGGTTAGCGACGACCGTGGTGACCACCATAATAGGATGAATGACATCCTTCTAAGATTGCTTTGGTCTCCCACTGCGGAATACACCATTTGTAGAGACCGTCTGCGCACTCCTTAAATAAATAAGGGTCAACCTAGAAGTACTGCTTAGCATTATAAAGAAAACGCTTCCTCTGCTGATAGGACGGTTCAGGTGGCAGCTCGCCACTGACAACGTAGTTAGCCAAATCTGCATACCATGGATCATGGTTAGTATTAGAAAAAACAACAATAAGGAATCATCGGGAAAAGAATCATCAATAGGTAAGGAATCCTCTCCCTCCTTCTGCGATGATTGCGACAGATGATCAGCTACTACATTATCTGCACCCTTCTTATCCTTGATCTACATATCAAATTCCTGGAGAAGAAGTATCCATCTCAGCAGTCGTGGCTTAGCTTCCTTCTTAGCAAGAAGGTGTCTCAGCGCTGCATGGTCAGTAAAAACAGTGACTTCTGACCCTATCAAATAAGAACGAAATTTCTCAAGCGCATAAACCACAGCTAACAACTCCTTCTCAGTAGTGGTGTACTTCACTTGAGCATCATCCAAAGTTTGGCTCACATAGTAGTTTGCACTCAAAGCTTTGTCTTTCCGTTGGCCTAACACCGCTCCTAGTGCATAGTCACTATCATCGCACATAATTTCAATTGGCAGCTCCCAGTTAGGAGGCTGGATAATCGGTGCTGAGATCAAGGCTTGCTTCAGCCTCTTAAAAGCAGAAAGACACTCATCAATAAATGCAAAGGGGGCATCCTTAAGCAACAGCTATGTAAGTGGTTTAGCAATTTTTGAAAAATCCTTGATAAACCGGCGATAAAAGCCGGCATGACCAAGGAAACTCCTCACTCCTTTAACATTAGCAGGAGAAGGCAATTGTTGAATCACTTGATCCTTTGCCTTATCAACCTCGATGCCCCTATCAGAAACTAAGTGCCCTACGACAACTCCCTTGTTGACCATAAAGTGGCACTTCTCCCAATTAAGCACAAGATTAACCTTAATGCAGCGCTGCAACACTTTATCAAGGTTAGACAGACAATTATCAAAATAACTTCCATAGACGCTAAAATCGTCCATAAAGCCCTCCATAATAGACTCTATATACTCAGAAAATATCCCCATCATGCACCTTTGAAAAGTGGCAGGGGCATTACATAAACCAAAAGGCATTCTACGATAAGCAATAACACCCTAAGGACAAGTAAAGGTAGTCTTTTCTTGATCATCCGGATGAATATGGATCTGAAAGAACCATGAGTATCCATCTAAATAACAGAAAAACTTATGAGAGGCTAACCTTTCAACCATCTAATCAATGAAAGGAATGGGAAAATGATCTTTCTTCGTGGTGGCATTCAGCTGTCTGTAGTCTATGCACATCCGCCAACCAGTTACTACTCTAGTGGGTATTAGTTCATTTTTATCATTCTTAACCACAGTAGTTCCTCCTTTCTTAGGAACTACCTGAACTGGACTCACCCATTTAGAATGACCAACAGAGTAGATAATACCTGCATCGAGTAGCTTCATTACCTCAGCCATCACAATATCCTGCATCTTCTGGTTCAACCTGCGCTGTCCCTGTCTACAAGCCTTGTGATCTTCCTCTAGCTCAACTCTGTGCATACAAATGTCAAGACTAATGCCCTTAATGTCATCGAATGAATAACCCATTGCTTGCCTGCTTTTCTTAAGAACAGCTAACAAAGCGGTCAGCTGATCGTCATCCAATTTGGCACTAACAATGACTGGATATTGCTGTGTATCATCTAAAAATGTATATTTAAGATGAGAAGGGAGAGGCTTACGCCCGGGTACCTTTACCTCCATAGCGCAGAGAGTATTTACCAATCGTTCCACTCACTCTCCTTCAGCGCCGGTGAGTTCACGCTCATCTATCGCAGCTTCAAGCAAATCCAACACTGCGTCATTGTTCTTTGGGTTATCTGCACACTCGTCTAACAACATCAAAGCTTCTAGTGGATCCTTTATCAAGGAATCTGACCAGAACTCATAAACAGACTCGTCAACGATATCAACGGAATAACAAGTATCCTCTATCATTGGTCCAGCAAGTGTATCAGGCAAACTGAAAGTGATTGTGTCATCCCCCACTGCAAGAGTCAAACGCCCTTGTTTGACGTCAAAAATAGCCCCAATTGTACATAAGAATGGTCTTCCTAGTATAATTGGGGTCCGGGTATCCTCAGCTATGTCTAAGACAATGAAGTTCACGGGTATAAAGAACTTGCCTACTTTAACAGGAACGTCTTCTAGGATACCTATGGGTCGTCTAACCGATCTATCAGCCATCTGTAGGGTGATATTAGTTAATTTAAGGTGACCCATATTAAGTTTCTTGTATACAGAGTAATGCGTGACACTGACACTAGCTCCTAAATCACAGAGAGCCTTATCTATCACTTCATTTCCTATGGTACAAGTAAAAGAGAAACTACCCGGGTCTTTCATTTTAGGTGGAGCTTTATTAATAATTAAATTACTAGTCTCTTCCATAAATGCAACAGTCTCGAATTCACTAAGCTCTCTCTTACGCGTCAAAATATCTTTCATAAATTTTCCGTAAGTAGGTACCTGGGTAATTAACTCGGTAAAAGGAAAGGTCACCTGAAGATTCTTGACCACATCCACGAATTTACTGTATTGTCGCTCGACCTTAGCATCTTTCAGACGTCCTGGATAAGGAATTCTGGTAACAATAAGCGGGTATGCGACTTTCTCTTTACCTTTGATTAAACGTGGCATCTCCGCAGCAGGGGGAGACGACACAGCAGCGGGTTTAGGCTTTGAAACAGCCGCGACACTGTTGGTTATACACGATCGAGTATAATTTTCACTCGATCGAGAGCTTTCACCATGTGAATTATTCGATCGAACAAAACAAGGCTCTCGATCGAGATCTTCAGTTTGGGCACTTCTCGATCGACGACATGGGTCACTCGATCGAGTACTTTCGGAGGACAAACTGCTCGATCGAGGATAAGATCCACTCGATCGAGTAGTTAGGTGATACTCAGTAGGGACATCTTTAATTAATTCCTCCAAAACAAGTTCCAGAATTTCGTTAATAATTATATCATCATTTTCCGGCATTTTCGGTCCATCGTATGTAAGACCACTTCGGAGATTTATTGCATTTATCGGATCACAATAAGATGGGCGATTCACTTAATTTAATTGCTCGGATGTAAGTTGCGCGACTTGGTCTTGCAACTTTTCTATAGAATTTTCAGCTTTGTCCGACTTTCTTTCAAGTTGAAGTGCTAAGGACAGCAGCAAGGACTTCAACTCTGCGATTTCTACATTTGTAGAAGGTTGAATCGACTTGTTGTCGCATCAGATTAGGAAGACTAGAGGTACTTGGCATGGTCAAATCTTCATAAAGTTTAGATAACGGAACTCCTTGCTTAAATTGTCGGTAAGCACGAACTCGCACTACATCCGCCATACAAGTAATAAGATCGTGTCCTTCTATACCGCATCTACCACAAATTACCTCTTGCTCAATCATAGCATGGACTTGCTCATGTGCGCGTGAAGTTTGTAGAATCTCCGAATTATCAAACCTTCCACTAGGACTTTCCACTTCAGCCACTAAAGATTCGCTTACTCGTCTACCTCCCATGGGATTCCCATACTCAGCTACATGAATGGCCATTTTTTTAATAAGACACCATCCCTTGTCATCTTTAACATTTTTCTGAAAACTACCTTTGGCTGCATTATCCAACACGGCTCTTTGATCATCATACAACCCATTGTAAAATTGGGTGCATAAGAACATCGTTGGAAACCATGGTGAGGTACAGAGCGAACCAACTTCTTGAACCTAGTCCAAGCTTCATTCAAATCTTCAGTGGCCAATTGTGTAAAAGTGGTAATTTGGCCTCTCAGCACATTGGTGCGCTGTGGTGGAAAATACCTCCTGTAGAAAGCTAAAGTTAGGGAATTCCAGTCAGTAACACCAGCAGCTTCCCTATCCAAATATCTCAGCCATTCCCGGGCGTCATCAGTCAAAGAAAAAGGAAAAAGGACTCCCTTGACCCTATCTTGTGTCACCCCAGCAGCTGAAGGAATGGTAGAACAATACTCCATAAACAACTCTATATGCTTACACGGATCCTCGCCAGGTACCCCCTTGAAGAGATTTCTCTCAACCAACTGTATGTAGGACGGATGAATCCCAAAGGTTCCTGCGTCTGTAGTAGGTACCAGGAAACCTTTAGGCAGAGAATCCACCGTAGGTTCCGAGTGACTGGCGATGTTCGGCGTTTTAGCAAGTAGTGATGAAATAACAACAGGTATGACAATGTCCTCTTCTAGGACAGATTTCCTGCAACACTAGTAAAGCACTAGAGAAAAATATGAGATCAATCTCAAGGAATAAATTCCTTGAGACGAGAGACAAACTTAAAATAAAGCAACAAAATTACACCACCTCCCCGGCAACGGCGCCAAAATTTGACACGGCTGTTGCAACCCTATCAAAAATAAAACCAACTGGTCCCTATAAAATGTAGTAGAGGTAGTCGGGTATCGAATCCACATGGAGATGGGAAAATGTATGATAAAATAAGTCTTTCCCGGTAACCGATTTTTGGGGATTTTGATGGTTTGTTCTAAACTACAGAGATTAAAAGATAAAGAGAGTAAGAGAAATTAACAGATGGAGAGGAATAGCTAAGACAGTCGGTTCACCAAGGTTTTCTAGAAATCCAATCTAGGGTCACAGGTCAGCATAAAATCGATCTTCAGGGTAGTGAAAAGGTCATCTCGGTCCGCTATTCGCCCTAAAACAATACTAGCTTAGCTTTCACCCTCGCCCGCATGCCCTAATGTTCATTGCAGGTCTTGCCCTTTCCAATCTCTCGACCTAGGTCAGGGGGTACCAAGATTAATCAGCTAAATGCGTCGACTCAAGTAGCTAATTACAATTAATTGCAATGATTAACTACAAAGACTAAAATTACACCGAACCCTAATCACCCATCATAATTAATTGCTATGCATGATAGGTATTGAAGAGAGAATAATTAGCATAACAAATAAACGGAACATATTGTTAGATTCATTAATCTCAAAAGTTTACAAATAGAATATGTGATAAATTAATTTAGTCATAAAATTAATTCTAGATCTTATGCATGCAAAACAAAATACAAGAGTGAAGAAAAATTGGTTTCTTACATATGTATTTTCGGCTATTAGGGCACTAGTAAGGTCTCCTACCTTACTTAGTTCTTGAGCTTTCCTAATGGATGAACAAGATTCAAGTTTAGAATCTCTCCTCAAGGATTGTACCAAGAAAATCACTCTTAATACAAATATTAATTTGATTACTAGAATTAATATTTGTTCCCATAAAAATTACTAATATTATGTATATACTACTTCTAGTATTGTTCAATAATATTAGAGATTTTATGGGAGTTTTTATGATTTTTTTGTTCAACAACAAAACTTAGAGAGATAAGAAAATATTCAAAGTGAATAATTAATCTTAGAATGAATTAGTCTCAAAATAAGAAGAGAGACCCTTCTCTTCTCTAGGGTGGCCGGGTAGAGGGAGGGGGAAGAGTGCCCAATAGATTTTGTAGTTGCTATTCACAAGAACAATAGGTATGCAAGGCTATAATTAGTAGGCAATGATCATGTATCCCACTAATTAATTGATTAATGCACAATAATCCTCCCTTCCCATATTACACGGCTCACCCATATTAAAATGGGTCCATTTTAAGTTTGTCAATTTGTTAATATGTATTGTGTGACATATTTGACATGTTACTTGACATGTTGTTGAAATAATGCATTTTTAACAAATTAAAAATCATTACATAAACAAAATAAATCACATATAAAAATTAACTAGTAATTCACAATTACTATTACTTAAAATGGGTCATATAATTATAAATCACAACTACTTGTATTTATAATAAATAATTCATTCTTATTTCAATTGTTTCATAAACAATAAATAAACCTTAAGTAATAAAACAATTTAATTACTTATCACGAATCTTATTTAATCAAATTACAATAAGATATGTATTATAACTCACAAAATCATTTGTTCAATTTTAAGGAATTAATTAACTTGTATCGTTATACAATTAATTAAGTAGTCAATTAAGAATGTTTCCTTAGAGGTATGAACTTAAGGGATCAACTGATCACCACCGTCGCACGACAGTAATGTCAAACTCTAGTCAGCCAATCATTACCGATTAATGTGGATCACTTGACAATAAAATGTTACATTCCCTTATGTATTCTTAATATGAGATTTAAACATGTGATCGCATTATTGTCGATGACACATACTCCAACAATCTCCCACTTGTCCGCGACAAGTGTGCGTCACCAATTCTCTTATCCTATTACTATCTCCCACTCAATGCAAGGTGTCTTGCAGGTCGTACTTGCATTTGATCATATCTTGAGTGGTTTCTTCTGAAGGAAATCATATTTTAAATATCACATATTTTAGTTTAACGTTTTAGTCATAAAAAACTTAAGGATCTTATGCATGCAAAACATATAAATAAGTGTAGAGGAAAACCGGTTCCTTACATTGAATATTTCGATTTATGGGCACAAGTAAGGTCTCCTACCTTCACTTGTTCTTGAGCTATGATGAGTAATAGGATTATCCTTCAAAGACTTCAAGTATAGAAGTCACTCCTCTTGATGGCACCCAAGATTATCCCTTATCTCTACTAAATAATATGTGCTAGATATTTGTTTAGTAGTTTACTTAAAATTGATTACTAACACTCATATATTACACTAATAATATTAGTAATTTGATTGAAAAATTTTGATTGAATCTTCTCATATTTTAGATGAAGATTAAAGAGAAGAGAGAATAATGCATAAAATTTTGCATGTATTTTGAATTGACAAGTATATTGAATGAGTAATGAACAAAAGTCCTCTAATAGTGGAGGAGGTGTCACGGTTCAAGGAGGGATGAGGACCAATATCTTGTCCTTCACTTTTCCTTTTGTTCTTATCAAAACCTTAGGCATGTAAGGCTAGGTGTAGACTAGGCATCTTTAACTTATTTTATCTCATAAAATAATTCACCCACTAACACCCATCACTCTCATTATTTCGATCCATGTACCATAAAATGGACTACCATTTTATTTTGTCAATTTGTCATTTGTCACACAATATGTCACATGTAGTATGCTACATGTTATTAATTAATTTTAATGCACATTTAGCACATAAATATCATTTTATAAATTAATTAAATTACATTCAACAAATTGACTAGTGATACTTGATCAC
Source organism: Silene latifolia (assembly GCF_048544455.1). Classification (NCBI taxonomy): domain Eukaryota; kingdom Viridiplantae; phylum Streptophyta; class Magnoliopsida; order Caryophyllales; family Caryophyllaceae; genus Silene; species Silene latifolia. The sequence goes on along the minus strand of NW_027413367.1, from coordinate 43,078 downwards.
ATAAATAAAATGGGTCATTTAATTATAATTCACAACATCTTGTAATTATAATTAACCATTCATTATCATCTCTATTGTTTCACAAACAATAAACAATTTTAGTAATAAAATATTTCAATTACTAAAATAAATCTTATTTAATCCCATTATTTTAAGATATCAATATTCTCTCTCTCAAATTGAATTGTTCAATTTTAAGGAATTGATTAACTTGTATCGTCATACAATTAATCAACTTTACAGATTAGGGCATCATCCTTTAGGTGTGATCTTAAGGGATCAACTGACCACCACCGTCCCACGACAGTAACGTCAAACTCTAGCAAGCCAATCGTTACCGATTAATGTTGATCAGTTGACTATATATAATGAACCATCCCTTACGTATTCTTAAAAATGAGATTTAAACATGTGATCATCATGATCAACAATTGTGATCGCATTATTGTCGGGGACACTCCAACAATCTCCCACTTGTTCTCGACAAGTGTGCGTCACCAATTCTCTTATCCTATTACTATCTCCCACTCAATGCAAGGTGTATTTCAGGTCGTACTTGCAAGTGATCATATCGAGAGTGGTTTCCTCGATTTGGAGAATAACTGATTTGACTGGAAGTATCTACCATAGATACCTTCCGAGCGTGGCCACGCATTTCCAGTTCATTACTCCTCGAGTGGCCCTGCGATATTGTTTTAACCCTGACAAGGGGGTGGACAATTCCTATCGCACTATTCCCTTCGACTAGCCACAACCATCATAACCCAAAATATGCCCATTTGACCCCATTTACGAAGGTCGTAGTAACATAAATCAAAGTTAATCTTAAACTGTGCCACCTTGGGCGAACATTCTTTAGTCAAAAGAATCGACTCATTAGAATACTATAGTAGCTCTCTCCACGACCAGGCTTTATAAATTTGCCAGAACTCTATAAGCGGTCACTGCCTGACAAAGTGTTCCTAACAGTCTGCCTATGTGATCGACTAGTCATCTCACATGACTGTATGGCACTGAAGTTGCCATCAATCGCATCACATTCTACTCACTTCGAGACGTCACCTCATACAAGTGACTATGGGCGAATACTATGTTAATCCGGGTTCACTTTAACGGGGTTCAATATCGTCATACAACCCGTTTGGATGTAACAAAGTATAATAAAAGAGTTTTAAAGTAAAACTCGAACGACAAATGCGATTATCACATATGAATAGTCAATGCCTGATTATTATTTCATATTCTATAATCTAATTTGATCTTGTATGTAGTTGTTCATCTCAATCCAATTGAAATGACATGACTCATCATGTTAAGCCTATGAATAGGCATTGTAAGTAGGTCTTAGCAACTCCCTGCTCAAACTTGCTACATACTTGCTTTCCTTTCGTAATGTATACATTTGCATTACAAAACTTTCTGAGTACGTGTCTAGATCCAATCTAGACATAGGCTTTCTTGCCTTAAAATAGCTCCCACTGTTTTCACAGTGTGCGGCTTGCACATCCCATGATTGCAAGTGTACTCAATTTCCGTTGTAAATATTTCTCATTGTTCTTTATTGCCTAGAACGATTCTAGAAAATCTATTTCTTAAATAACATAGCCACAATGGTATCTTAACCATCCTGATGTGTTTTGATTATGGTTTTGTCGGAAACCATGCGCAATCTCAATTGTCAATTGTCACTTGTGTAACACCCTTACACAAAATTGCATCAAAAACACTTTGCTTTACATCCTTAATGCTTCTGCAAGCACTTAAGGGTAATCTTTATGGCTTACTTGGTAAATATTACTTAAATTCGATTTGAAATAATTCATCATACTCAAAGTATATGAAGTGTTATACATCATTTCCTATTTAATTGATTCGGCAGCGGAAGCAAATGGAATCAATCAAATATGTTCAATACGATTGAACTAGTCATGAATCATATCAACATAAGACTCTCTATTTGACATTAATATCATGTAGATTTATCTCCATAAATCCGGATATTAAAGATGTACTATATTTCTCCAAAAGTCTTAAATCATTCCCAATGATCAATATGTCATCCACATATTAGACTAATTAAAATTTCCGTAACTCCCACTAAACTTCATGTATAAACACAACTTCTCGACTTATCGAGAAAAGTTTTATAACATGATCAAAACATTGATTCCAACTCATTGATGTCCTACTTAAGACCCTCTCTTAATTTTCACATTATCTTAGGATTGCAAGAATCTACAAAACTCAAGACATGTATTTAATACCTTCCTTCTAATTGAAGAAGTGGGTTTTAGATTCACTCGCTATATGTATATCATCATAATGAAACACAATCCCTAAGAAGATTCAAATAGACTTAAGCATTTCAACTAGTGCAAAACCCTTTGCCACCAATCAAGCTTTGATATCTAACAATTCACTTGGAATTTATTTCGGATTTTCATGGCTCTAAGCCTTGTATTGAGTTGTGACTTAAACACTCTCATGTAAGTCATATGTTCATTACTTTCAGAAGTAATCAACTTGAATCAAACAATTTCTTTGTAAGTTGCAAGCTCTTTACTTTCTAAAAGTAACACTAATTCATCATCTTCAACAAGTGATGACTTTAACCTCCTAGGTTTTGAAGAAACAACGTCTTACACAAAACGTCTCATGTAGCCAAGAAAGACCAGTTTCTTGCGACATAACATTCTTTGTGGCTCTTGAATAATTTCTCCCACTATGTCTTCTAGAAATAAACTTGTATTCTAGAAAGACAGCTTCACGAGCCACAAACCCGTTGTACTCGTGATTATAGTAAGGAAAAATGAGCATTTGTTTCTTTTGAAAACTTACAAACATGGTACCCTACCATTTCATATCTCATATGATTCGTTTTAGATTTAGTGGAAAAATAATTTAGACAAAATGATAAAATCCCCAAAAGGATCAAGTAACTCAAAGTAACTTGATTGAAGTCCAAACCATATCGAATAGCGTTTGATTTCTTTATCCAACCACACATTATCCCATAATACGTGCTAAGAGAGATTAATTTGTGATACAATATCACATTTCCTTTGGCTTATATCAAAGTCTTCACTTTGATAATCCCATCACGACTTGATCGTGATTCATGGAACTCTTTGAACTCCTTCAAAGATTTCCCTTTTTACCTTATTAAGTAAACATATTGGTGTCAACTTAAATTGATGGTAAAAGAAAATGATCAACCTATTCTGTATCAATGATTTACAACCTCGATCTCCTTTTCAACCAAAAAGCACGAGATATCTTGCTTTGAATACAAGATACGCATATACCATTAACAATCTAATGATTTCAAGAGTACTCGATAACTCTTTGCGTTTATCATTTGAGAATTTAAGGTTTAATCTTGGGTTACCAATTTGAGTTTTGCATCATCTACATGATATATCATTCTAGTTTGGTTTAGAATATAATCACCTTGATAATGGGCTAGCCATACATCAAATTGTGGTGTATAGGGTCACATAAGTGAAACCTCTTTTGTATCTTAACAAAATTATATTCTTAACTAAAGTTTATTCACTTAATAGTCATAATTAAGGTATAAATATTAACCCAAAACTAGATTGAGTACACAATGACTCTATCTCTCGACATCATTGTTGCTAGTCGTCATATTCTAATCATCTTATGTATCGAATACAATGATGAAAACCTCCACTGGTTTCTAATATTGACGAAGTAGTACTAGCAAAATAAACATTTAAAGAAGAAGGTCCCATTAGATGTCCCACAACTAACTTGTTGATTCTTCAATAATTTGGGGTAGTTTCCTTTCTAGCGTCCAACAATTAAGACAATGGAAACTTTATCGGTTGGAATTAATAGGTTTAGCATCGTTATTCTCAATAACTTTACTTTTAACATTACCTTGTATCAATTCCATTCTAATTTTACTTCTTGAATTTCGTCCTTTTCTTAACGGTTTAAGAGAATGAGCCCACTCATTTCAACGAGTCTTTGCTTAGAGAAGCAAAATTGAATTTCATGAAGACTACTCTTCAATTCATTTGTTTAGTCTTAAAACTTTCATTGAAGTGGTTGCGGTATTTTGGTCAATTTTTATTTCAAACAAATCTAGTTACCAAAATGATGTAACGTTCAAAGTACTTAACTCAATTAAGCATATGAGAAACAATTCATTGTAAGTAGATATGTTAGTCAAGAATAAAAAAACCCTTTTGATCACGAATAACTTTTATCTATACTCTTCACAAGAGATCCTTACAATGGATAATACGAGGTTTTTAGAAGAAAAATTCAAATTTTGTCTTTAGTTACGATGTTTTAATGGAAATTTGAATCAAAAATCGAAATGATATCGTATATGAATTGTGGTAAAGAAATAGAACAATATGATAACGGAATAGTGGAAAACTTAACATTTATCGTTTTATTAATACTTGTAAATAACAAGTAAAGTATTTTCATAGTGACCTCTACCCAACTATGATAAATGATTCCAAGATCCAAATTCATATTAACTTGGGGCACGGTGTGCCGAAATACCCTTTATTAACATGACTCGGTGGATTAATTCTTTAATCGATTCTACTTTTAGAACTCTTAGACGATAAAATTACATTAATATTTATCTCTAGCCCGAAACACATCCGGAAATCGTCGTGAATACTTTCGTTGAGTTCAATCCAAATTTCGAATAAATGTGTCCATGATCCAAATTCATATTAACTTAGGGCACGGTGTGCCGAAATACCCTTTATTAACATAAATTCGGTGGATAGACATTTATCACCCACTTCCCTTACGTAACAAGGTTTGTACCTCGGTAGGGCCGAGTGCACTCCCTCATGAAATAGGTTTTCATGGTTTCTACTTTTTGGTAAGGCTAAGTCTCAATTATTTATTTTAGCGAGAGGTCATGTCAATTTATTATCTATCACGTTTTAAGTGAACTAAAGCGGTGAACTACGATAATTGTAATTGACACGGTCGATAAACTCGATTAAATGATAATGCATGTTTTGTTATGGCGATTTAGCGATGCATGCAACATATAAATAAAATGCAAAGCATAAAAATAAAGTCCTAGTATGGCCTTCCTAAAATAGTAAATCTAATAAACTATTACAAATTCGGAAACCAACTCCTTTGGTCCCTTGAACTTCTGTCTTGGCACGCATTTCAAGGCAACACTTTCTTTAATGGATCGCCTTCTCGAGTGGCACCGTCTTCAAGGAACTCCGGAATAAATAAATTACAAAATGAATTACATAATTTCCTATTATAAATTTGTAATTAAAATAAAAATAAATCTATTAAATTACAAAATGGTGATACGAGATCACAATAATTACAACCGAATCGATATTTCCATACATTTCGGGTAATATCAATTAAAACTAAGGCCATACTAAGTAAAATTACATAATTCAAAAATTACATAAAATTAAATTATGACATTCATAAATTAAATGCAACATTATAATATGTATGAACATGCTAGATTTTATTCTAAATCGCCTTTTAAGAGCCAATATCGTATATTAATCGGTTTTTACGGATATGCGTGATTTAACCTTTTAAAATCACAATAATTACATAAATTCATATTTATGTACAAGTTAATTACCCTAACCATCTTAGGACTCAAAATTAGTCTCCACTAACATTTTGACAATAATTAACCTTGATTTCTTAATACTGTTCATAAATGGACCTAAAATACAAAATTAAGCTATAAACTTCAAATTAAATTATAAAAATTTCAAATAATTTCGAAATTTGAAATTTAAACTCATGTACATTCTGGAAAAATACCATGACACTCATAATGTTTAAAACTTAGGTTAAATATTTCGAAAATTTATCGAGAAAAACAATGTTGCGGTTTATCGGTTTTAACAAATATGACCATAAAAATATGAGAAAAATTATTTTCATCAACTTTTCACTTTTAGATCTGAAATATGTGATAAAATGCAATATTTGATGTTTTTCCTTTAGTCATGAAGTATGTTTTAGCATTATTACTAATTATAGTCACTATTTATGTGATTTTTCATCAACAAATCATAAATCATGCATAAAGACTTCATTATAGCCAAATATTTTACACACATCTTTTAAAATTGCATGTGACAACATATTAAATTTCCATGACCAGATTTGAAATATAACTCATATTAACCTATTTACCCATTTAAATACGATTTTAACTTTAAGAATCCATATTTCAAGTAAAACAACTCATTTTATCTTGAAAATTTACAGGCCAACAGTAGATAATATATGTGAAAACATGTCCAAAAATCACTGAAAAATTCAAAGTTTAGCTAATTTTCGTCCAAAAATGACATTTTTATCATAAAAATCACATTTTAATGCCAATATTTTATAAAATGAACAATAAAATCCATAAATAAACCAAAATGTCCTAAAAATCACATAGGACCAGAAACTTTTAACATGCAAAATTATTTCATGATTTATCTTCATAAATCCTAAATAACAAGTTTTATATGTTAATTAAATTAACTCGGAAAAACTAACCCGATTTTGCATGCAACAACCGCTGATACCACTTGTAGGAAATCATATTTTAAATATCACATATTTTAGTTTAAAGTTTTAGTCATAAAAAACTTAAGGATCTTATGCATGCAAAACATATAAATAAGTGTAGAGGAAAACCGGTTCCTTACATTGAATATTTCGGTTTATGGGCACAAGTAAGGTCTCCTACCTTCACTTGTTCTTAAGCTATGATGAGTAATAGGATGATCCTCCAAAGACTTCAAGTATAGAAGTCACTCCTCTTTATTGTACCCAAGATTATCCCTTATCTCTAGTAAATAATATGTGCTAGATATTTGTTTAGTAGTTTACCTTAAAATTGATTACTAACACTCATATATTACACTAATAATATTAGTAATTTGATTGAACAATTTTGATTGAATCTTCTCATATTTTAGATGAAGATTAAAGAGAAGAGAGAATAATGCATAAAATTTTGCATGTATTTTGAATGGACAAGTATATTGAATGAGTAGTGAACAAAAGTCCTCTAATAGTGGAGAAGGTGTCACGGTTCAAAGAGGGATGAGGACCAATATCTTGTCCTTCACTTTTCCTTTTGTTCTTATCAAAACCTTAGGCATGTAAGGCTAGGTGTAGACTAGGCATCATTAGCTTATTTTATCTCATAAAATAATTCACCCACTAACACCCATCACTCTCATTATTTCGGTCCATGTACCATAAAATGGACTACCATATTATTTTGTCAATTTGTCATTTGTCACACAATATGTCATGTAGTATGCTACATGTTATTAATTAATTTTAATGCACATTTATCACATAAATATCATTTTATAAATTAATTAAATTACATTCAACAAATTGACTAGTGATACTTGATCACATAAATAAAATGGGTCATTTAATTATAATTCACAACATCTTGTAATTATAATTAACCATTCATTATCATCTCTATTGTTTCACAAACAATAAATGTAACACCCCGGTTTATGAAGGAGCCTTTAGCAAGACATTCCCTAATAAAACGGACTGTTACCATCTCGGTTTCCCGAGGTAGTGAATAACAAATTAAACTCCAAGGCAATTTATAAAATATTTTAACTCAATTATTACAAATTCTCTTTCCAAATTAAATTACAAGAACTATTATAAATAAAAGTGAAGTCTTCTAGATGATGATCTAGTTACTAAGTCGATCCAAGTCTCACGCCCATCCATCCCGTCCTATCTCTTAAACCCGTTGTTCACGAATACAGGGGTCAACCACGAGGTTGAGTAGGGAAAACAAGAAACAATAACATATGATATGCATGATACTCCGCCACCTCCATCCCCATCTCAACTCATCACAACATCTCATACCCCGAACGCCCACCTTACCGATCCCCTAGACTATAAATATCGACCGAAGTCGATCCGCTACCAATCAACCGAGGACACCAGGGCAAGTCCTGCAGAACCAGCCTGGGCCTTGTCACAACATCACATCGTATCTCATCATCGTCACCACCACTCCATCCTCCAACTCCAATGCATATGCCATGCTCAATAAGAATCAATGCAACATGACATGTATATCAATGAATGAAGTCATGCCACTATCAAAATAACGAAGTAACATAATCAACACGAAGCATTCGATCAACCACACTCCAGTGTATGAATCATAACATAAATTACAACCACGCACAAGTCATCGAACACAAATTCACATGTAACACAACAACTCAACACAATTTAACATCACCGTAAGTCAAGTGTATTTCCCTACCTCGATCTCGTCAAATGGCCGGTGCTCAAGAATATTTCCACAACAATACGCCCTCTGAAAGGTAAATAAATGATAATTGATTACTTAACTATTCTCGTTCCCAAGATAGAAATTTACCAAAAATAGAAACTTTCCCGATATAGAAACTTTCCTCTTTTAACAATCCCGACACAAAACCTGTTTCCAATTATTTAAACGACTCGGGAATTAAATTTAATAACTACTATGATAGATAAAATATTAAACGAATTAAACATTTTAAGAAAACCCGACTCAAACATAAAACAATTCAACAACCCGACTTAAACCCGTCTTTCATTAATTAAATAACTCGGAATTGAATTAATTAGTTAAACATACGACCCATTACCGAATTATAACGATTAACTATGAAAACCCGTTTCAAAAACAACTCGAATAACCCCTCACGCACCCCGTCCCTTCGCACACTCACACACCCCTCACGCACCACCTAGCCACCACGACAACCACCAGACCTGACCCCCACTTCGTCCCCACCGCCAGCAACCACCACCAGCCTGGTCGATCGCGCCGCGAGTCGAACCAGGGCTGGCATTTGGCCTGGTTCACCGCGCATCATCACCAACACCCACTGTTTTCCTTTTTACCACCACCGCAACCAACAACCATCCCCTGCCAAACAACCACGACCCTACTCACCGTCAACCCACGAACCTAGACACCGTGGCACCACCGTCTCGACCTCCCCCTAGTCCACGGTGGTGCCACCCCAAACATACCCGTCTAAACCCGTATGCAAAACCCCCGCTACCCGTTTGCTACCCCCTGTCAAAGACGCCTACTTCTGCCACCACTACCACCCAAAGCCCACCTGACCGCCACCAATAGGGGCGACTCATACCACCCAACACCATTACCCCGACACCAACCACCCTTATCCCCTCCCTAAGACACGCAACCCCAACCAAAAACCCGACATAAAAGATGAAAACAGAGGAGGAATGTGACATGCTTACCTTTCCGCCACCACAACAACCACCAGGGCCACCCTACGTCGTCGACAACCTCCCTTTGACCTTCCTTGCTGCGCCGTCACCACTCCCTCTCTCTCTCTCTCTCGTTTTGCGTGAAAGGTGCCAAATGGGTCATGAAAGAGGGAGGCGGGTTGAGGGTGTTGCTAGGGTAAAATTAGGTTAAAACTTAGGTTAGAGAAAGGTGTTGGGTGCTAGGTTAATTGGGTTAAACATGATATTGGGTAAACCCAAATGGGTCGAGGGTAAAAGGTTTAGCTCACGTCTCGAATACCATATAAACCCGTCTCAGATAACTTATGCAACAACTCGATTTTACGATATCAACACGACTAAACAATTAACTCGACTCAACTATTATCCCGACATAATTAGTAAAATAATACCTAATAATTATATATAACAATATCCGTTTAATTAATTATATTATATAAAATACGGGGTATTACAGTCTTCCCCCTTAAAATGAACTTCGTCCCGAAGTTCGCTCCACTATCAAACAGATTTTCTAGTACAAGGATTCATGGACTCAAGCGGTTGAAACGGAATGTTACATTCTACCCTCCTAAAAGAAAGTTACGTCCCAGAACTTACTTCATGCAACCAATCACCACTCATAAACTCATGCAACTATCGAGCACCATAACAAAGCAGCAGCTTTTTAATTACACAACATAGAGGACACATTTGTGTGGGTACCACGCAACAAACGTCATTAAACATCACCTTGAACAAACTACGATCTACAACTTGATCAACACCACAATCTATACACAAGTGGAACATAAACCTTAAGATTTTACAATCCTACCCAACTAAAAACATGGTTACGTCCTCGTAACCTCTTTCTCAACTTTCATATTCCAATGTAACAAAACACTCACAACGACATGTAATCGAAAAGAACACATGACCAAAAGATTGCGCAAAAAGAACATTAAAGTTGAAAACAAGGTTTTATTATGAAATTAATCGATTGTCAACAAGTATCATTTATTACTTAGTTCATGCTTGACTTAAAACACAACATCGAACTAAAAGAACAACAAGAAGGAACCAAAGGTTTATACGGTTTCACAAATGTAACCGATCATGGTGTTACTAGCCCTAACCTAACGGTCCTTAGGTCGCGCTTCCTCTCGTTTCGGTGACTTCTATGTCATTCCCTTTCTCGTTCACCTCTTCCCGAAGTCCGCATGGGTGGTTCAATCGTATTTCGCATCGTACATTAGCGTAAAATTCGTGTCTCGTGTCGCCCGCTATGAAGTCAAAGGTATGCTCACAATTGGGGTCACGGAATAGCCTCATGCAATGGGTGGTCAACTCTCTCATATAAAATCGTTTGTGTCTCAGTATGCCGAGTCGAATAGAATCGATAAGGGTATATACGCTCTTAATCGAGTATTAGTTAAATACTCAGTCATGGCCATACATGTCCATGGCAGTGTAAAGTCTCTCACAATGCTCATTAAAGTCAGCATCAAGTGACATGTAACAGTCTTGCGGGTGTACGTTGTAGGGATCCATCCTACAAAATGGAAAGTTAACAAATTAAGACACAAGGGTGTTAAGACAAGGATTCGTCCTCGAGGTTTAAGTGTGCGAAAGCTATATGACAAGTTTTCAGTGGTAATCGTTGTAATACCAGGGTTTTGGTCAACCCAAGATCATCACATTTATCTACCAGGAAACAACCACTTTAGGAATATCAACCGCAAGAATACACGTAAACCAGCATACAATCTAACATTGACTCCACCAAATTCCTCTCCCAAGTCAAAACCATTACCAATTTCGAACAATTGACCCGCCCTACCACTAATAAATCACCAGGAGTATTAAAACATGCGGTACATAAGCACTACTTAACACCTTGAAACCATAGAAACATAACACGTAATCAAAACCTTTGACTCGTCGACATACAACACGAATTAGTCAATTTGTTTGGTATAAATTCTGAAACATACTCGCTAATAAAAGTAACAACATATGATCCCTGACAACAACAACATTAATTCCATATCACACATGTGTTTGACATTTTAGCAACCATATCGTTCAGTTGTGTCCAGCAACTTAGTACAACTCATTTTCAGCATAACAACCGATATCGCATAAAGTGTTTAAACATACATTTGCCACCATATATTTTGTAGAATTCTAGCTATAGTAAAAGGTTAGCAACTTGGAAACTTCACTGATTTGCACGACTTAAATACTTAGGCAACCCGTAGACTCAATTAAATGTAACTATAACTACTATCATTTAAACCAATGCATATCATGTGAATCATCAAAAGGGTTATCCTATTATAATTGTCAACATAGTTATCATCACAATCTTCATGTTAATATAATTGATAGTAACGACACAAGAATATAAATATGCCAATTGTCGTGTTATATCAAACAGTTTCCTTTATATCATACCCACGCATTTGCAAGAATCACTTTAGTGCTTTACGACATTGTAATAACGAACATATTCAATAACAAAATAACAACACTGTTTATTATCATGTTATAGGTTTTAGGTTCGATTTAAATAATTTAATACAAGGAAGGCAATAAGTATAACTATAGGCACACAGATTTCGCATAACGGACCTTAGGACCCGTATGACATCCTACATGTGGGAACATTTAGACGTAACCATTACTACCGTTCTCGTGTAAAATATTTAACATCATTATTGTAAATATTCATGCGAGTACATTAGGACATTTAACGCCACCAAATTTACCAAGATATGATAATATGGTTTTATGTTTATGTATACCCGACCACTATACGAATAAGATGCACACTCAGAGACATTACATCATGCCAAATGTATACAAAGTATGAAAACAACTAGACTCGTATAAACATTTCACCCTCGATTAAGAATCAATTTAAGCTATCCAATCTTACTCATGTTATCATGCCAACAATGTTATCAATTAAGTTTTAATTTTATCACTTGTTAAGATATATAACTACTGAACATACGTGCTACTATCATCATATAAAACATTATAATTTCACCTTACTAAGGCTCATGAATTAATCAAACAACTGTGTGAAAACTTAGCATAGAACGCCCATTTTACAGGTCATGATTCACGTTGTAACTTTCAAAAATCACGAATAAACAGCCGTTCAACGAAAACTTAAGTTACATTACTTTTCGTAACATACAGAGAGTTAATAATTTGTGATAAAAAGAATGAGGTCGAAAGTTCAAGAATTCAATTTTTAAAGAATTTTTCAACTCAGTTGGTCCAAACAAGTATGTGACAGCAATTGGTCCGAAACTCGGGTCAGTTTGCAAAATTTACCATTTAATATAGAGACATCAAGAATTTGCGTGGCTTATCAATTTGAAAACGTGTGCGAAACCTCTAGTCAATGGAGTTGGAATTATGCAAAAATCATTTACACAATTTAAATGAGGATTTTTACAAAAACGTTGGTCAAAACATCACCGCACAGAACTTCCCGACCACAAACCCACTAAAACAATTATTACTCTTAATCAGATACCCTATACGCATGAAACCAACGCCAAAAGAACACTAACTCACGAGGCTATTCCTCATAATATTTTCATCCGTAGAAAATTAATAGGAAGGAAATGACAGCAAGATCAATTACAGAGTAAAATCAAACAAAACGGATTTCAACACTAAATCATTCATTTTCCATGTTCCAAGCTCTTACAACCATACTATCGGTACTAACTCATCGTAACTTAAATCTCACACGTTTGTATTTACGTAAACGTCTATCCCATAGAAGTCCCTTCGCCTCTCGACCTACCCCTTACATCTAATCACGATTGCTACGACTAGAAATAAGCAATTCAATGGTGTCTCTCATTACTATCACGATACTATACTAGCATGGCTTTGGGATCACATAACCACATATTACCAGACATAATAGCACTATCAACACGTCATTCACATCCATCCAGATAAATATCATAAATTCGCAATTATTCTCACGTTCACGATTACCACAATCCAACGCCTCATTGATTATCCATCCAGATAAATATCATAAATTCGGCACTAGGTCTCAAGGTATACATCAACTCGCTTATATCCAAGGTTTTCCTTCTAACTACCCCATTCACTCGTTTTCTCTTGGGTTGCCTGGTTCAAAACTGAGAGGGCAAAAGAGCGCGCATTAAGGGCGCCTTCTTAACCGCACTGTGAGCTCCTAGCGGTTTATTCCCAGGGGTTCATTTTATTTAGACACATCCTACGTTCATTAGGTTCATTGGTTTAGGCCTGAGGATCGTTTGCTCTGATACCACTTTGTAACACCCCGGTTTATGAAGGAGCCTTTAGCAAGACATTCCCTAATAAAACGGACTGTTACCATCTCGGTTTCCCGAGGTAGTGAATAACAAATTAAACTCCAAGGCAATTTATAAAATATTTTAACTCAATTATTACAAATTCTCTTTCCAAATTAAATTACAAGAACTGACGTAAATAAAAGTGAAGTCTTCTAGATGATGATCTAGTTACTAAGTCGTCCGATCCATCTCACGCCCATCCAGCTCCCGTCCTATCTCTTAAACCTGTCAAGACTGCTCCCCATAAAACGGTTCATCACAGGTGTTCACGAATACACAGGGTCAACCACGAGGTTGAGTAGGGAAAACAAGAAACAATAACATATGATATGCATGATACTCCGCCACCTCCATCCCCATCTCAACTCATCACAACATCTCATACCCCGAACGCCCACCTTACCGATCCCCTTAGAGACTATAAATATCGACCGAAGTCGATCTCCACCAATACCGAGGACACCAGGGCAAGTCCTGCAGAACCACTGGCCTTGTCACAACATCACATCGTATCTCATCATCGTCACCACCACTCCATCCTCCAACTCCAATGCATATGCCATGCTCAATAAGAATCAATGCAACATGACATGTATATCAATGAATGAAGTCATGCCAGCTATCAAAATAACGAAGTAACATAATCAACACGAACAGTTCTTCAACCACACTCCACATAACATAAATTACAACCACGCACAAGTCATCGAACACAAAATCGGTCACATGTAACACAACAACTCAACACAATTTAACATCACCGTAAGTCAAGTGTATTTCCCTACCTCGATCTGGTCAAATGGCCGGTGCTCAAGAATATTTCCACAACAATACGCCCTCTGAAAGGTAAATAAATGATAATTGATTACTTAACTATTCTCGTTCCCAAGATAGAAATTTACCAAAAATAGAAACTTTCCCGATATAGAAACTTTCCTCTTTTAACAATCCCGACACAAAACCTGTTTCCAATTATTTAAACGACTCGGGAATTAAATTTAATAACTACTATGATAGATAAAATATTAAACGAATTAAACATTTTAAGAAAACCCGACTCAAACATAAAACAATTCAACAACCCGACTTAAACCCGTCTTTCATTAATTAAATAACTCGGAATTAAATTAATTAGTTAAACATACGACCCATTACCGAATTATAACGATTAACTATGAAAACCCGTTTCAAAAACAACTCGAATAACCCCTCACGCACCCCGTCCCTTCGCACACTCACACACCCCTCACGCACCACCTAGCCACCACGACAACCACCAGACACCCCCACTTCGTCCCCACCGCCAAAGAACCACCACCAGCTGATCGATTGCCACGGCGAGTCGAACCAGGGCTGGCATTTGGCCTGGTTCACCGCGCATCATCACCAACACCCACTGTTTTCCTTTTTACCACCACCGCAACCAACAACCATCCCCTGCCAAACAACCACGACCCTACTCACCGTCAACCCACGAACCTAGACACCGTGGCACCACCATCTCGACCTCCCCCTAGTCCACGGTGGTGCCACCCCAAACATACCCGCCTAAACCCGTATGCAAAACCCCGCTTACCTTTGCTACCCCCCGTCAAAGACGCCTACTTCGCCACCACTACCACCCAAAGCCCACCCGACCGCCACCAATAGGGCGACTCGGACCACCCAACACCATTACCCCGACACCAACCACCCTTATCCCCTCCCTAAGACACGCAACCCCAACCAAAAACCCGACATAAAAGATGAAAACAGAGGAGGAATGTGACATGCTTACCTTTCCGCCACCACAACAACCACCAGGGCCACCCTATGTCGCCGACAACCTCCCTTTGACCTTCCTTCTTTGCGCCGTCACCACTCCCCGCTCTCTCTCTCTCTCTCGTTTTGCGTGAAAGGCCGCCAAATGGGTCATGAAAGAGGGAGGCGGGTTGAGGGTGTTGCTAGGGTAAAATTAGGTTAAAACTTAGGTTAGAGAAAGGTGTTGGGTGCTAGGTTAATTGGGTTAAACATGATATTGGGTAAACCCAAATGGGTCGAGGGTAAAAGGTTTAGCTCACGTCTCGAATACCATATAAACCCGTCTCAGATAACTTATGCAACAACTCGATTTTACGATATCAACACGACTAAACAATTAACTCGACTCAACTATTATCCCGACATAATTAGTAAAATAATACCTAATAATTATATATAACAATATCCATTTAATTAATTATATTATATAAAATACGGGGTATTACAATAAACAATTTTAGTAATAAAATATTTCAATTACTAAAATAAATCTTATTTAATCCCATTATTATAAGATATCAATATTCTCTCTCTCAAATTGAATTGTTCAATTTTAAGGAATTGATTAACTTGTATCGTCATACAATTAATCAACTTTACAGATTAGGGCATCATCCTTTAGGTGTGACCTTCAGGGATCAACTGACCACCACCGTCCCACGATATCAAACTCTAGCAAGCCAATCGTTACCGATTAATGTTGATCAGTTGACTATATATAATGAATCATCCCTTACGTATTCTTAAAAATGAGATTTAAACATGTGATCATCATGATCGACAATTGTGATCGCATTATTGTCGGGGACACTCCAACATCTTCGATCTGGAGAACAACTGTCTGCTCGGAGTTATCTACCATAGATACCTTCCGAGCGTGGCCACGCATTTCCAGTTCATTGCTCCTCGAGTAGCCTTGAGATATAAGATAACCATGACGGGGAGGGAAAATTCCTATTGCACTCTTCCCTTCGATTAGCCACAACTCATCATGACCCAAAATATGCCCATTAGACCCCAATTACGAAGGCCGCCGAACATAAATCAAAGTCACTCCGAAACAGTGCCATCTCAGACGAACAGTCATTAGTCAAAGAATTGACTCATAAGAATACCATAGTAGCTCTCGCCACGACCAGGCTATAAAATGCCAGAACTCTATAAGCGGTCATAAGCCCGGCAGAGTGTCCCCACAGTCTGCCTATGTGATCGGCTAGTCATCTCTTATGACTCTATGGCATTTGAACTTGTCATCAACCGCATCACACTCTAGTTACTTCGAGATGTCACCTCATGTAAGTAATTATGGGCTATTACTATGTCAATCTAGTTCACTTTAATGGGGTTCAACATTGTCTCAACAACCGATTTAGTTATGACAAAGTAATAAAATTCAAATTAAAATTAAAATACAAATGCGATTATTCTATATGAACAAATAAAACAACATTTTATTTCATATCAAATAGTCTAGTACAAACTGGTCATACGTTTGAGCCCCATGGATACAACATGTCCGTCATGTTTTGCCTGCGATAAAGGCTTGGTGAGCGGATCAGCTAAGTTATCATCCGTCCCAACCTTACAAATCGCAATTTCCTTTCTTTCAATAAAATCTCAAATGATATGAAACTTTCTGAGTACATGTCTAGATTTATTACTAGACTTTGGTTCTCTAGCTTGGAAGATAGTTCCATTGTTGTCATAATAGAGAGTAATGGGATCCTTGGCGGTAGGAACTACTCTTAGCCCTTCCATGAATTACCTAATCCATACAGCTTCCTTGGCAGCTTCTGATGCTGCAACGTACTCAGCCTCCGTGGTAGAATCCGCAATCACAGCTTCCTTGAAGCTTCTCCAGCTTGACGGCACCACCATTGAGCATAAATACAAAACCAGCTTGTGATTTCATGTCATCTCTATGTTTGAAAGCTCGAGTCTGTGTAACCCTTAACACACAACTCGGAGTCTCCTCCAAACACTAAGATAGAATCCTTAGTCCTTCGCAAGTACTTAAGGATATTCTTTTCAGCTATCCAGTGACTCTCACCTGGATTCTTTTGAAATCTACTTGTCATACTTAGAGCATATGAGACATCTGGACAAGTGCATATCATGTCACACATGATTGATCCAATAGCAGAAGCATAAGGAATCAATTTCATGCGCTCAACATCTTCGGGTTCGGAAGGAGATTGAGACTTGCTCAAAAAGATTCCACTACCCATAGGAATTAAGCCTCTCTTAGACTTATCCATGCTGAAGCGTCGAAGAATCTTGTCAATGTAAGATTCTTGACTCAATGCCAATATCCTTTTGGTTCTATCTCTATAGATCCGGATACCAAGTATGCGTTGTGCTTCTCCTAAATCCTTCATTTGGAAATGACTTCCCAAATACTCCTTGACGGAGGACAACATTGGAATGTCATTTCCAATGGGTAGTATGTCATCCACATACAATATTAGGAACACAACATTGCTCCCACTGAACTTCATGTATAAACATGGTTCCTCAACACTTCGAGTAAAACCATTTTCTCTTATAACATGATTGAATCGATGATTCCAGCTTCTAGATGCTTGCTTAAGACCATAAATGGATCTCTTAAGCTTGCACACCTTGTTAGGATTTTTGAGATCTAGAAAACCTTCAGATTGCATCATGTACACCTCCTCTTCTAAATGCCCATTTAGAAAAGCGGTTTTTACATCCATTTGCCAAATTTCATAGTCATGAAATGCGGCAATCGCTAACAATATCCGAATGGATATTAGCATGGCTACAAGGGCAAAGGTTTCATAATAGTGAAGACCCTAAACATGGGTAAAACCCTTTGAAACTAACCTAGCTTTGTAGACATCATCATGTCCTTCTATGCCATTCTTTACTTTGAAGATCCATTTATACTGAAGAGGTCTCACCTCTTCAGGAAAATCTACCAAGTTCCAAACTTGATTTTCATGCATAGAACTAATTTCGGATTTCATGGCTTCAAGCCACAAAGCTGAATTTGGACTAGAGATTGCAGCTTTGTAGGTGGTCGGTTCGTCACTTTCAAGAAGTAACACATCAAGACTTCCATCCTCTTGGATAAGTCCAACGTATCTTTCAGGATGTCTTGAAATTCGACCTGACCTCCTTGGTTGTGGATTAACAACAGGATTAGACGACGAAGGAACATCTTCTTGCATCTCTACTTCGGTTTGTGGCCTTGAACTTCATTAAGTTCAAAATTTCTCCCACTCTGTCTCTTAGAAATAAACTCAGTTTCTAAGAAGACAGCCTCACTAGACACAAACACTTTGTTTTCTTGAGGTTTGTAGAAGTAATATCCTCGGGAGGTAATGGGGTAACCTACAAAGATGTATTTTTCGGATCGTGGGGCAAGCTTGTTGTCGGTTTTTGCCTTGACGTAAGCATTACATCCCCAAATATTCATATAGGATATATTAAGAACCCTTCCCTTCCACATCTCATATGGAGTCTTTTCGGTTGCCTTTGTTGGACTATTATTCAAAGATTTGATTGCAGTTTGGATTGTAAATCCCCAAAACGAGTCGGGTAACTCGGTTTGACTCATCATGGATCGAACCATATCTAGTAGGGTTCGATTTCTCTTTTCGGCAACACCATTAAGTTTTGGTGTACCCGATGGAGTAAGTTGTGACACAATGCCACAATCTTTCAAGTTTGAATTAAATTCATTACTTAGATATTCTCCACCACGATCGGATCGTAGTGCCTTTAGCCTTTTGTTCAATTAGTTTTCTACTTCATTTTGAAATTCTTTAAATTTCTCAAAAGCTTCACTCTTATTCTTCATTAAGTAGATATACCCATATCTACTTAAATCATCGGTGAAGGTTATGAAGTAATCATAGTTTCCCCTAGCGGTGATGGTCATTGGTCCACATACATCGGTGTGTATGAGTCCCAATAGTTCACTAGCTCGAGTCCCTTTACCACTAAAAGGGTTACGAGTCATTTTACCTAGGAGGCAAGATTCGCATACACCATATGATTCAAAATCGAATGGTTTAATAACATTAGTGGAAACTAATCTTTTAATGCGATTCTCATTGATATGACCCAATCGACAATGCCAAATGTACGATTCATTTGGATCACTTGACTTGAGTTTCTTTGATTGTATATTATAGATGTATTTTCTTGGATTTGATGTTTCTAGAACATAAATGCCATTAATAGATGAACCTCGGCCTATAACCAAGTCATTTCTAGAAATAGTACAACAATTGTTTTTAATGGCAAAATTAAAACCTTTTATGTCTAACATAGCAATTGAAATGATGTTCTTAGATAGAGTAGGTACATAAAAACAATTATGGAAATACAATTCAAATTCATTTGGTAGAACAAGCACATAAGTACCCTTGGACGCGGCCGCTACCCTAGCTCCATTCCCAAGTCGGAGATCAACATCGCCTTTGCTCAGCCTTTGCACGTTTCTTAGCCCCTGTAAATGATTACAAAGGTGAGAACCACAACCAGTATCTAGTACCCATGTTGTGGTGGAAGTGAAATTTACATCAATAACATAAATTTCAGAAGGAATTTTACCAAGTGGAATGACAAGTCCATCCCTTATATTTCCCAAATATATAGGGCAATTTCTCATCCAATGTCCCACGCCATGACAATAATGGCATTCATCATAAACTTTGGCTCCTCTACTAGTCCCACTAGCCCCATCGTTGAATTTTCTCCCTTTTCTTCCCTTCCTCTTGAGCCATTTCCCTTTTGTAGCAAGAACTTGCTTGCTAGAACTCCAATTTACTTCTTCATCTCTTTCTTCCAAAGAAAGAGATTTCATAGACTTAGTGACATGGTCTACCCGAGACGCATTCACATAAGGCCTAGTTATAGTAGGAGGTATGGAGGAAGTGATGAAATTGATGTTTCCATCAGAACCGATCCCAAAATGAAGTTCTCTAGTAGTATCGAGTTGGTGGTTGGAGCAAATTTCGTCAAATAATTTGTAACAAGACTCAATGGTAATTGATGTTGTTGCTTGTGATGGATCCATTGTGATATAAATCAACTACAAATGGAGGTAAAGGAAGTATTAACATTTGTCATCTAATAAAATTTGCAAACATTTTTAAACAAATTTTAAACATTTTTATAGTGACCTCTACCCAACTATTATAAATGATCCTGAGATCCAAATTCATATTAATTCGGGCACGGTGAGCCAATTCATCCCTTATTAATATAACTCGGTGGATTAACTCTTTAATCGATTCTACTTCTAGAACTCTCGGTCGATAAAATTACTCAAATATTTATCTTTAGCCCGGAACACATGCGACTACGATCACGAATACTTCCGTTGAGCTCAATCCAAATTTCGATGTAATAACATTTTACTACCCCACTTCGCCAATGTAACAAGGTTTGTATTACGTTGAAGCCGGCTTAACTCCCTTATGAAATTGGTACTTCATGGGTTCTACTATTTGGTAAGGCTATATCTCAATTATTAATTTAGCGAGAGGTCATGTCAATTTCTTATCTATCACGTTTTAAGTGAACTACAGAGGTGAACTACGATAATTATAATTGACATGGTTGATGACTCGATTAAATAAAATGCATGTTTAGTTATGGCGATTTAGCGATGCATGCAAACATATAAAGGAAATGCTAAGCATAAATATAAAGTCCTAGTATGGCCTTCCTAAAAAAGTAAATCTAATAAACTATTACAAATTCGGAAACCAACTCCTTTGGTCCCTTGAACTTCGGTCTTGGCACGCATCTCGAGGTAACACCGTCTTCATGGAAACTCCGGGAAATTACAAATAATAAATAAAAATTACATAATTTCCTATTATACATTTGTAAATAAAAATAAATCTATTAAATTACAAAACGGTGATACGAGATCACAATAATTACAACCGAATCGATATTCCCATGCATTTCGGGTAATATCAATTAAAAAAACTAAGGCCATACTAAGTAAAAATTACATAATTCAAAAATTATATAAAATAAAAAATGACAATCATAAATAAAATGCAGCATTATAATATGTATGAACATGCTTAATTTTATGTTAAATCGCCTTTTAAGAGCCAATATCGCATATCTTATCGGTTTTTATGGATTTACGTTATTATAAGCTTGTTAAAATCACAAAATGTCTCATAAATCCATATTTATGTTCAAGTTAATTACCCTAACCATCTTAGGACTCAAAACTTAGTTTTCACTAACACTTTGACAATAATTCAACTTGATTCCTTAATATTGTTCATTATGGACCAAAAATACAATATTATATTATAAACTCCAAATTAAATTATAAAAAATTCCAAATAATTTCAAATTTTGAAATTCAAACTCATGAACATTCTGGAAAATTACCATGACACTCATAATGTTCAAAACTTAGGTTAAAAATTTTGAGACATCATTGCGGTTTATCGGTTTTAACAACCATGACCATTAAAATATGAGAAATATAATTTTAATCAAATTTTCACTTTTAGATCTGAAATGTGGGCTAAAAAGCAATATATGACGTTTTTCTATAGTCATGAAATATGTTTTAGCATTATTAGGCTAATTTAAGTCACTATTTATTGAATTGTTACTCAAAAATTCATAAATCATGCATAAGAAGTACAATACGTCTAATATTTTCACACACACTGAGTAACAATGCATGGGATAACATATAAAATTTCCATGACCAGATTCGAAATTTAACTCATATTAACCTAATAAACCATTTAAATTCAATTTAAGCTTATAAAATCCATATTTCATGCAAAATAACTTAGTTATTCACGAGATTTAACATGCCATCAGTATATAATATATGTGAAAACATATCCAAAAATCACTGAAAAATTCGAAGTTTAGCTATTTTTCGTCCAAATATGACATTTTTCTCATAAAAATCACATTTTAATGCCAATAATATATAAAATGAACAATAAAAATCCATAAATTGTCCCATATGACCTAAAATCCATTTAGGACCAGAAACTTTTAACATGCAAAATTATTTCATGATTTATCTTCATAAATCCTAAATAACAAGTTTTATTTGTTAACAAATTAACTCGGAAAAACTAACCCGATTTTGCATGCAACAACCATGTTGCTCTGATACCACTTGTTAGATTCATTAATCTCAAAAGTTTATATATAGAATATGTGATAAATTAATTTAGTCATAAAATTAATTCTAGATCTTATGCATGCAAAACAAAATACAAGAGTGAAGAAAAATCGGTTTCTTACATATGTATTTTCGGCTATTAGGGCACTAGTAAGGTCTCCTACCTTACTTAGTTCTTGCGCTTTCCTAATGGATGAACAAGATTCAAGTTTAGAATCTCTCCTCAAGGATTGTACCAAGAAAATCACTCTTAATACAAATATTAATTTGATTACTAGAATTAATATTTGTTCCCTTAAAAATTACTAATATTATGTATATACTACTTCTAGTATTGTTCAATAATATTAGAGATTTTATGGGAGTTTTTATGATTTTTTTGTTCAACAACAAAACTTAGAGAGATAAGCAAATATTCAAAGTGAATAATTAATCTTAGAATGAATTAGTCTCAAAATAAGAAGAGAGACCCTTCTCTTCTCTAGGGTGGCCGGGTAGAGGGAGGGGGAAGAGTGCCCAATAGATTTTGTAGTTGCTCTTCACAAGAACAATAGGTATGCAAGGCTATAATTAGTAGGCAATGATCATGTATCCCACTAATTAATTGATTAATGCACAATAATCCTCCCTTCCCATATTACACGGCTCACCCATATTAAAATGGGTCCATTTTAAGTTTGTCAATTTGTTAATATGTATTGTGTGACATATTTGACATGTTACTTGACATGTTGTTTAAATAATGCATTTTTAACAAATTAAAAATCATTACATAAACAAAATAAATCACATATAAAAATTAACTAGTAATTCACAATTACTATTACTTAAAATGGGTCATATAATTATAAATCACAACTACTTTTATTTATAATAAATAATTCATTCTTATTTCAATTGTTTCATAAACAATAAATAAACCTTAAGTAATAAAATAATTTAATTACTTATCACGAATCTTATTTAATCAAATTACAATAAGATACGTATTATAACTCACAAAATCATTTGTTCAATTTTAAGGAATTAATTAACTTGTATCGTTATACAATTAATTAATTAGTCAATTAAGAATGTTTCCTTAGAGGTATGACCTTAAGGGATCAACTGATCACCACCGTCGCACGACAGTAATGTCAAACTCTAGTCAGCCAATCATTACCGATTAATATGGATCAGTTGACAATAAAATATTACATTCCCTTATGTATTCTTATTATGAGATTTAAACATGTGATCGCATTATTGTCGAGGACACATACTCCAACACATATTAATTAACAAAGACACAAGAGAAATCAATAAATGAAACAAAGACATGGATGAAATTGCAATAAAGATTAATTAAGATAAAGATTAGAAATACCAAATACAAGAGAGTAGCAATATAGTAATTAGGTCTAGAAAGTAAAGTTTTAAGGGAAAAGATGATAGAGAAGAGAAGAGAAGAAGAGGTCTTGTATGACTGCCGTCATACTTCTATTTATTCCTACTTACAAAAGAATATCCGAAAAATTACTTAAAACCCGTGTATAAGACTAATCCTCTTGATCGAGAAGAATAAAACTACTCGATCGAGGTCAAAACTCAACAAACCTCTCGATCGAGTAATACGAGTACTCGATCGAGGACTTCAACAAACAACTATCTCGATCGAGTAAAGGGAGAACTCGATTGAGGAACTCCAGCAGCATAAAGAATTCGATCGACCAGTTTCAGCAGCCAACTTGGTCGATCGAGCTATATTAGCTCGGGTGAACTCTTAAACACCTTCCGAAGCCACTTCACGCATCTCTATGTGACAAATTCCAAGCTCCGATTCCTCCTTCTCCAAAATGCATGCGATTGGGACAGGTTCAGGCTCAATTTCGCTACTTTCCGGTTCATACCTGCAATTTATACAAGACAAACCAAAGTAGACTATTCGGGGCATTTGTAGCTAGATGTCACATAAATAACATAGAAATGCGTGTAAATATAGGGTAAAAACCTTATATAAAATACACGCATCAGGAAGCTAACGTGTTTCATGAGAAAAGAGGAATTCTGGTGCTCGGCCAGGTGAGGAATAATTTATGATCGATGTAGCCCTAACAAAGAGAGATGTCATTCGTAGAACTGTTTAAACAATGGTATTCTGTAAAACCAAGGAGAATGTCCTAAGTAGAACCATTAGCCTTTGTCTAGGGGAAATATCCGTTGAAAGACAATTTTATATTTTGGTTATCCTGGTCAGGAGGTTATCTCTGTCAGGATAGATATACATTTTTCTACCTTTGCCCTAGAGGGTAAGGGTTTTATTAATGATATAAAGTTCGTCTTTCAATCTTGCTTTTTTTAATCCTGTCATTCTTTTCAAAACTGTTAACCTTTTTTTTTCAAACCTGTTAACCTGTTAAACCTATTTTCTTTTAACCTATTTTCTTCAAACCTGCTAACCTGTTTTCTTCAAACCTGTTAACCTGCCGTATATTTTAATTCTGTGTAGATATTTAATCATGTAAAATTTTCTACCTGTAATGATTGAAGTGGGTGGGATCTGGCCTGACTGGAGGGCTTATGTCCCCTGCCTGGCTGGAGGGCTTGGTATTCGGCCTGTCGGGAGGACCTTTGGACGGTCATTAGGGTCTCTCACCTTCTTATACGTCCAGTGCTGCGTCCAGCCGTTGTAGAGATGTGTAGTAAATACATGTGTTGGGCAATAATCATGCCTATATTTACCGTATCTAGTGTGGGTTACCAACCTTCGTTTGGGCACGACAGGGTGCAGAAGATGTTTTGAAAAGTACTTCAAAGAGTACAGTTATAAGGTATTTAGTAAAAATATAAAAGAGATAAAAAGAGCAGCCCACAATTCAAGCAAAACAAAGTTGGTTAGAACATCAAGCAAGTGAAATGTAAACAAGTAGGCAGGAAAGAATGCACATTATCACGTAGCATGTTTAGGAAAGGCACGACATAGCACACATTCAGGTGATAAAGTTTGAAGTCTTTACCTATAACATGGAGGGTATAAATTACCACAAGTATGATTGGGCTTTTAGGTGAGTGACATTCCAAGATATTGGAATCATGTCTCCTTCCAGTGTTTGTAGCATGTAAGGTTCTTGTCCGACGATTGAGTTGATTTAGATATGAACCTTCCCGTACAGGGGCTAGTTTGCTTATTAATTTTTATTTTTTGTTTGGAAATACTTTCGTAGGACGATGCCCTATTCCCTGAAAATTATAATCTTGACGTTATTAGCGTACATCTTGATGATAGAATAATATTCTTCGTTGCATCTCTTGGTTATTCTGTCAGATTCAGGCTGACATTCGCTTCAAAGATATTCAAACCATAACTACATGGATTTCAGCAGGGTTGACTTCTTCACAACCATAAACCAATTAATGAGGAGTTTGGCCAGATTGGCATTTTTTTTACGACCATGCCCCCACTTTAAGAGTTTGATCCTTTGGCTTTAGGGTTGCCATGCCCCACTTCACGAATGGCTTCGTGCCTGCCCTGAGGTAGTACACCTCACAAGAACCAATCATAGTAAGGTTTAGTCCAGAAGTTATTGTCAGTGTTGACAGGGCTGACTTGTCAGTTTGCTGATAGCAGGTTCAAGTAAATGAACAATAGGTATTTTATAAAATATTGCAGGGGTAAAATTTGAACTAAGGTTGGCCATATCATTATCCTGGGTAATCAGGTCTTCTTGGTATTTGTTCAATATCAAATGAATGAAACTTAGCGCAAAGGTTTTTTTAACATATTCTAAATAAAATTAATTTTCCATCATTTGATGTATAAGTTCCTTTATTTGATTAGCAACTAAAAATGAATCAGTTTTTACCTTTAAGTTTTTATCACCGAGGTCTAGACATACCTTGAGTCCTGCTATGAGGGCTTCATACTAAGCCTCATTGTTGGTAGCTTTGAACTCACAACTCACAACCTGGATTATTATGTCCCCTTGTGGCGATTTTAGCACCAATCCTAACCTTGTACCCCTTACATTAGATGCCTCATTCGTGGACAGAATCCATTCCACGTCTGAGGTCTTATTGTCTAATCGGTTAACTTTCTTGGCCAGTTCTAATTCTAGGTTAGGGCTGAAATCAGCCACAAAGTCTACTAAGGCATGTGATTTGATTGTTGTCCTGGGTTTAAAGGTAATATCATAGGTGCTAAGCTGGACTAGCCATTTGGCCATCCTGCCTGATAGTTCAGGCTTCCGTAGGACAGCTTTTATGTGTAGGTTGGTCTTGACTACTATAGTGTGATACTCAAAAATAAGGACGCTATTTGGTATACGATATAATTAAAGCTAAATGATATTTTTCAAGTAAACCATACCTTATTTCAGCATCTAGTAGACTTTTACTTACATTATAGATAGGATGTTACTTACCTTCCTGTACTTTAATCAGGACTGCACTGACAATAGTCTCAACGAGAGAGAGATAAACCGACAAGGATTCTCCTTTGTCTGCCTTAGCTAGTAAAAGATGGAGACGATGATAGACATAGTTTCTAATCCTGGAATAATGTTGCCTCGTATTCAGAAGTTTTTGGACTTCTTGATTGATGATTGCATTTCATTCTGAGGCGTATTTGTGTCGTGTCTGCTGCACAGGCTTGAAAGATGTGTCAATATTGAGCCTATAGGTGATAACATCATCATATACTCCAGTCATATCAAAATGACACCCGACAAAGCTAGTATTTTTTTTAAAAGAAACATACTTGTTCAGGCCTGACAGAATCAGGGGAATTTGATCCTATCAGGACATGCATGGCAAGGTAGTCAGGGTCTTTAATTATCTGATTTGTTTCCATGCAGGATGGTGCTACACATGTGCCCCTAACAAGGTATTATAATTGCTAGGTGAGAAACTTACCTGATTTGGAAGGCCTTATGGTCTCAAAATAAAAATCCTGAGCTCATTTTAATCCAGGTTTGTGCTGCCTATAAATAAATCCATTACTGACCAAGACCATTCTGACCGTTGTCTCAGCTACAGGAATGTAAATTGATAGTGGTTCTCTTTTGTCTGGCTTGTCCAGTAACTGAGGAGAAGACTGATGGTTTGTTCTGGATAGAAGCCATGCCTGTCAGCTTTCGGATATCCCTGAGTGGCTTTATTGATCAGAGCTTCAGTATTGCATTAATCCGTTCAAGCCTGACCACAACGCCTCTTTCGCTTACCATGTAACTCATAAACTTACTATATGTCACATAAAGTTGAACTTGCCAGGACTTAATATCTTACAAGGATATCACAAGTAGCTTATAAATGATACATATGAATTATAAATTATAGCCATGTTGACTAGCAGGCCAGGATAGATTATGTCTCCTAACGTACATGTTGTGTAACATGTTAATATTAAAAATTCTATTGGTCAAAGGTTCTAATCTCATGCTAGACATGCTTAATATATAATAACGAAAAGTTAATGAGTAATCATATGAGGATAAATAACAGTAGTATGATAGTAGATCCAAGCATATCAGGATAGGCTAGTCATGACAGGTTAACTCATCCTTCAAAAAGTTAACCAGGTCAAGCTTGGTCGATTTATTTTTCCTTGATCAGTCAGGTCAGGTTAGGCTTGACTAACCCTGGTATATCAGGACTGCCCAAAAACTATCATATATAATATGGTCACTATTAAAAATATCTGATTCATATCTGCCTTGGAATATGTACTATGATGACATATTTATTTAAAAGTTACGCAAAGGATATGACTTACTTGTGCAGGAATAATACTTAAATACCTTTTACAATTTATTTTTATGTTATTGCGTTTAATACTGTCGATCAACATTCCCTCTCCTGAAAGGACTTGTCTGTCCTGATTGGATCTTTAAAGGCAATCAGGCTTAATTAGGCGATAAACTTCATTTTTGAGAGCTCTTTCTTCATTGATGTTGTTAATTTTTTTTCTTCCTCGATCTCGTTCCACTAAGGGTGTACCACGTTGAGTGATATAAATTTGTTTTTGTCTAATGTCAGGCTTGGTATAACCGTTCAGGGTTGAACCTATTGGTCAGGCTTGTAATGACGCTGAGGCCTGCCCTAGTACTGTTTAGAGCTGACTTTGAAGCCTGTCACGATCAGGACTGGATTGCTCGGCCAGGCTTGAATTTTCAAAGTTTAAGGTTTCATTTCCTAAAAACATCAAATTATTAGAATAGAGAAAAATCACCATAGAATAAAAGCCAAAGTATTGAAATTTTTAGATATATTGCTTATATTTTGCAAAACTTGTATTAGATCTAGGAAAAACTTATCTTTGAATTTCTTTTGTGACAAATATGTCATTCAAATCCGCATTCTCTTAGTCAACGCTGGAAGTTGTTATACTTTTGATTGTTGGAAGGAATTTTGACTCTATTTTGTAATTTTTCCTTTAGATCTAGCATTTCTTCATTTGAAATGAGAGTTATAGAAACTCTTGTATCAATTTTTGCCAAGGCTCTCAAACTTGTGACAAGAGAAAATCTTGTGAACATTCTTGTAGGATTATTAAACTAGTTTCCCCACAAACGGTGCCAATTGTTTTGACCGTATTCTCTGCAGGGCTAGAAATATGACCAGGGTAGAATAATATGGGGGTTAACTAGTATTATCCTATTTTGATGTTATCGTGATTGTACCTTTCAGGGTTGATTATAACGTAAGTAGAAACAAATGTAAATGTAATAAACAATAAAAAAGAACATGACACAAAGATTTATACGTGGAAAACCCTTTAATGGGAAAAAAACCATCGGCACCAAGCCCGGAGAGGATTTCACTATATAATTGGGAGAATATAAGTATGATAATGATAATGCTTGTAATATTCTCTAATTATTGTGTAGCTTGTAGTATGTACATTTGTGTGAGATAATGTAGAATGTGTTGCGTATATTCTCCATCGAATGTAGAGTGTGGAAAGGTCATGTCCCTTCAAATGATGCTTGATCCTTCTTATATAGCTTCCTTCAAGTGGTATAATAATCTTCACCATCAAGAACAAATATTCTCTCTTAATTGCCTCATTGATTGCATATCTTTCTCCTTAAATGCAGATTTAATAGCTCCTTAAATGCGCATTAATGCCTATTAATGCTCCTTCTTTATGACCAAATATTTTTCTTAATGACAATATTTAATTGGTAATAATCTTATACAATTATCCATGACTTGGTCAAATATTGACCTTCCATTTGACCGTCGTCCTCTCCTGCCTGGTGCGAGGCTCGAACTACCCTGTCGGACCTATCCTGATCGTCAGGCCAGGGTAGAATTCTATACTGTCAGTAGTGTGAAATTCCAGGCCCAGCGATAGAGGTACCTTCATTCAAACCTACATTCATCGACCCGGAGCGGAGTCTGTCATACATGTAAGTTGAGGGTGAACAAATTCCATCTCTCTCTTTTTTACTCCTTTTTTATTGTTTATAAATCATGTTTATTGTTTAATTAATTAGTTAAGATATAAACAATTAGTTAATTAATCATCTTTAGTTATGCATTAAATTTTTATTAAAATCATTAGGTAAAATTTCAATTGATTAGTATATGACATAAATTAGCTAGTTTATTAATTTAATTATTTAGGTAGTTATTTATTTCAATTAGTTAATTAGTTTCTTTCTAATTAATTTAATTTAATGTAACAATTAATTGGAAGATGTAAAATCGACATTCGGGTACCGATCGCTTGCGATCAACTTCCCCAATCAACGTGTTTTTTTCAATTACTTGTCACATCGAATTATAGTCTTTATTCTCTTATTATGTATACTAACCAACAACATTTAATAATCTATCTTATGCCAAGAGTAATAATATCTCTTTCCTTCTCTTTATTGTTTCCTTTGCTAGAATAGCCAATAAACTCACATGCTAAATTTACTCGACGATTTAATTGCATTAAATTGACATAGAACGGATTCACATGTTAGGGTTAAAACGTTGTTTGCACTTCAACAAATACAATTCATTCGACTAGCCATCATTTTTCTAGCTAGATGCCGTCATTGCGACGGGCGAGGTTATGTGTCTTATTAACGGGCTTCCTAACACGTACCCACACACAGACCATTTTTCTCTAAATGATTTCCAAATTTCCTTAAATTTGGTGGCGACTCCTTTTTCAAAGCATCCCGTGGTTATACCGATTTCCCACATCCACAGTACTTCGAAAAGTACAGCTATATCAGGGTAGCCCTCAATCTTGAAGATTTTATTCATGCAACAACAATTCATGTATTATTTTTCCAGGATTCAAGTATTATATTAAAGTATGTATAAGCAAGGTTGAACATATAAGTTTTTCATACAGGGTACACATAGAATTTGCATGTTGATCATGTAAGGCAGGCAATTTCATGAGGCAAAGTGAGCAAAAATAGATGTATCAAATAATTATAAGTTTGAAATTTGAATTTTCCATTGTCAGGACAGGGTATAGTTGTTTCATTCCAAGAATCATATATGAAATAGTTTCAAATGAGTTACATTCCAAGACCTTGAGATCATTTCTCCTTCTAAGGTTTGTAGCTTGTATGCCCCCTTTCCGACGATTGAGTCTATTAAATATGGACCTTCCCATGCATGGGCTAACTTGCCTGCTGATTTTTCTTTTTTTGTTTGGAAATACTTTTCGTAGGACAAGGTCCCCTTCCCTGAAGACTTTGATTTTGACATTCTTGTTATAACTTTTAGCTATTGATTGTTCATATGAGGCCATCCTAAATTTAGAAAAGTCTCTAAGTTCTTCTGTTAGGAATAAGTTGTCTTGCATCAGGTCGTCGTTTGCCTCGATGTTGTTTAGGTTGTATCTTGAGGTTGCCACATGTACTTCTGTAGAGAAGACTGATTCACAACCATACACCAGGGAATAAGGTGTTTGTCCTGTTGATGTCTTTGGAGTTATCCTGTCCGCCCAGAGTACTAGTGGAAGTTCTTCAGCCCATCTGCCTCGTCAACTCTTCAGTTTCTTTTTTAGGCAGTGGACGACTACCTTGTTGCTTGATACAGCCTGGCCATTTGTTTTCGATAACCGGGGGTTGAATTCACCAGGTTGATATTCCATTCATCACAGAAAGCTTTGGTTATTTTTCCAACGAATTGAGTGCCATTGTCGCAGACTATCTCTAAAGGGACTCCTACCTGCATATGATATTTTTTCTGATGAAGGATATTACTTCCTTCTCATCAACCTGCCTGAAAGAATCCGCTTAAATCAATTTGGAGAAGTAGTCGTTCATGGCTAACATGAACACTTTCTGTCCTGGTGCTACCGGCACTTTTCCTACTATATCCATGCCCTACATCATAAATGGCCATGGTGCAAAAATTGAATGTAGTTGTTCTGATAGCTGATGAATAATTGGGGCGTGTATTTGACAGGCTTCACACTTTGCACAATATTCTAGACAGTCAGCCCTCAGGGTTGGCCAGTAATAGCCAGTCCTGAGTACTTTGCTTGCTAGGCTTTTTCCTCCTTTATGGTTGCCCCAATATCCTTCATGAATTTCTTCAAGTACTTGCTTGGCTTCATATGGTTCAAGGCACCTTAGATAAGGTCCACCCTGAGATCTTTTAACTAGAGTGTTATTGATGATGGAACAAGAAGAGGCCCTAATTTAAATGCTCTTGCTTCGTGCCTGCCCTATGGTAGTATGCCTCGCAGGAACCAGTCGTAGTAGGGTTTAGTCCAGGAGTCATTGTCAGTGTTGACATGGTTAACTTGTTGAGGTTTGCTAATGGCAGGTTTGAGTATATGAATAATAGTATCTTATCAAAAATAGTAGGAGTGAAATTTTAACCAAGGCTGGCCAGAGCATCAACCTAGGTATTCAGGTCTCTTGGTATTTTCTCAATGTCAAATGAAATGAATTTATCGCAACGTTTTTTAGCATATTCTATTCTAAATATAAGATCATTTTTTCATCCTTTGCTGTATAAATTCCTTTTATTTGATTTGTAATTAGAAGCGAATCATTTTTTACCTTTATGTTTTGAACACCAAGGTCTAGACATGACTTGAGTCCTGCTATGAGGGCTTCATATACCGCCTCATTAATAGTAGCTTTGAATTCGCAACTCACACCTTGCACTATAGTGTCCCCGTGTGGCGATATTAGCACTAACCCTAACCATGTACCTCTTACATTGGATGCGCCATCAGTAAACAAGGTCCACTATTGGTCGGATGTTTTATTTTCAAATTGGTTAACTTCGTTGGCCAGGTCTGTTTCTAGATTACTGCTAAAATCAGGCGCAAAGTCTGCTAAGGCCTTTGATTTAATTGTTGTCCTGGGTTCAAAGGTAATATCATAGGTGCTAAGCTGGACTGACCATTTGGCCATCCTGCTTGATAGTTCAGGCTTGCGTATGAGAACTTTTATTGGTATGTTGGTCTTCACTATTATTGGGCGAGACTCAAAATAAGGATGCAACTTGGCACATGACATGATCAAAGCGAAAACACACTTTTCAAGTAAGCCATACCTCATTTCTGCATCTAGCAAGCTTTTACTTACATAATAGACAGGCTGTTGCTGGCCTTCCAGTTCCTTTACCAAGACTGCACTTACCGCAGTTTCAGTGACGGACAGCTATACTGAAAGAGGTTCCCCCTTTTCTGGCTTGGCCAGTAGAGGTGGAGATGAGAGATATAATTTTAAATCTTGGAAGGGTTCTTCGTGTTCATGGGTCGATTGAAATTGCTTATTTTTATGAGTAGGTTATAAAATGTTTTACATCTTTCAGACGATCTGGATATGAACCTGTTTAGGGCAGCTACCCTTCCTGTCAATTTTTGAATGTCTTTGATAAACTTGGGTGGCTGTAATTCAACTATGGCCTTGATCTGTTCAGGGCTGGCTTCTATACCTCTCTTGGTCACCATATAGCCTAGTAACTTTCCTGCATAAACTCCAAAGTGGCATTTTGCAGGGTTGAGCTTCATGTTGCATTTTTCTAGGATTTGAAATGCTTGTTCCCAGTGCTTCACATGATCTTCTGCATTTTTGGACTTCACTACGATGTTGTGAATGTAGACCTCCATGGTGTCCCCTATAT
Source organism: Silene latifolia (assembly GCF_048544455.1). NCBI lineage: Eukaryota > Viridiplantae > Streptophyta > Magnoliopsida > Caryophyllales > Caryophyllaceae > Silene > Silene latifolia. The sequence goes on along the minus strand of NW_027413367.1, from coordinate 9,361 downwards.
GTTCCTTGAACATCATATTGACCAGGCGCTGGTATGTTGCCCCTACATTCTTTAGACCGAATGGCATGTCAATGTAACAGTATATGTCCGGTCAGTAATGAATGCAGTACTTTCGTGGTCAGCAGGGTACATTTTTATCTTATTGAATCCACTGGAAGCATCCATGAACGTGAGCATTTCGTGTCCTGCTGTTGCATCTACCATGGCATCAATGTGTGGAAGAAGAAATGAATCTTTTTTACTAGCTTTATTTAAAGCCAATGTAATCCACACAGACTCTCCATTTGCCATTCTTTTTCTGTACGACCACCACGTTTGCTACCCATTCAAGGTACATTACTTCTTTTATCATGCCCATGTCAAGGAGTTTGTCCACTTCTTCATTGATAATGGCGTTTCTTTCTGGTGCAAACTTACGTCTTTTCGGTTGTACAGGCTTAAAAGATGTGTCAATATTGAGTTTATGAGTGATAATATCAGCACAAATCCCAATCATATCAAAGTGAGACCAAGCAAAACAGGAAGATTTATTTTCAAGGAAACTTACTAACTTGGGCCTGACTGAGTCAGGGGCATCAGAGCCAACTAAAACATACCTGTCAGGATACTCAGGGTTGAGGATTACCTGATCTGTTTCCATCTTGGGCGGTGCTACATACGTGCTCTTGCCAGGGTACGGTAATTGCTATGCGAGGGACTTACCTGCCTTGGAAGGCTTTTGATACGTGCCTAATGTATAGTCTTTTTAGCCTATTTCAGCACGTATTTCTATGCGTATTTATACTATTTTTATGGTATTTTGCCCCGAATTGGCTACTTTGGTGTATTTTGTCCTTTTTGTAGGAATGATCGCGAAAGTAGTGGAACCATACTCCTTTTTTGTCCTTTTTGCATGCATTTAGAGGAGACGGGATTATTTCAGAGTGAGATACTGCATTTGGAAGCGTCGTGGGACACATTACGAGGCACTTGGGTGAAGACGTGAGCTGAAATGAAGACATAATCACTCGATCAAGCTATTTGTTACTCGATCGAGTGGTTTCTATGCCCCCTGATTGTCGATCGAGAAAAGCCAAAGAGGAACCAGTCGATCGAGTGAGCTGCACAAGAACAAGTCCTCGATCGAGTAACCATGTGGTCGATCGAGTGACTTTTGCTGAGAAGTTAGTCGATCGAGTGGTTTAATCCACTCGATCGAGTGGTTTTCACGGGAATGGGCTTTTAATCAGTCCGTGGATGTTTTATTTCGCAAGCTTTAGTTTATTTTCTATTTAAACCTATGTTAATTAGGTTAATGGACATCTTATTATCTATTATTCATCCTTTTACTCTAAGTTTCCACAGTAGAAAACTATTGACTACGTTACTTTTATTTCGCTCTCAAGTTACTTTTATTTCGGGATTATTTCACTCGGATTCAGTTGTTCTTTACGCCGGATTCGCATTGATTGTAATTCCTTCTCTTCCTTTATTAATAATAATCACTTGTTGCTTTAATTTCTCCTTTGTGTTCTTATTTTCCTCTACCCTAATTTTCATTATTGCGAGTTTTAGTTTATTTGTAATGTTTTCCGCTGGGAATTTGTCTGCTGTTAGTTTAATCACCGATATGAGTAGGTAAACCCCTTTCATGTTGGGATTAGAGGATCTGCGGTAGAAATGTGACGATGTAGTGAATGAATTAGACGAATTATTTACGAGACTCTGTCACTATAGCAATTTAACTGTAATTTCCGACCTAGTTGAGTGCATGCTTCTATGTCACCCTTTAATCTGGCTAAAATTAATCCTGGATCGAAATATTGGACTAAATAGGCCTGCTATAAACAGTAGACTACCCTAATGAAGACGAAAGTTAAGTTAGTGGTATTTTAGGATAGAAAATGGACCGAAAGGACCTTTTAACATCCGTCTCACATCTAGTTCGTCTGAATCATTTACAGCTGAGTCACTGGACTACCGTAGTGAACCGAATTCCCGACATGTCCCTCTCTTCTTGATCGTTTAAATCATTTTACTTGTTTTATTGCTCTTCCCTTTAATTCTCTTTCCCTTAATCTTCGTAGTTTAGAATCAAATTCAATCAAACCCCCCAATTGTTACCATAGGATTAGAAATAGATAGCTATAATTACATTACCTCCCTGTGGATTCGATACTCAACTGCCTCTGCTACATTTTAGTTGAGACCGTTAGGTTTTATCTTTGATAGGGTTGCGATAGCCGTGTCAGCTTTACGGCTTAAGTATAGCACTCTTGGGCTGACTTATGCTTACCTTTGATAGTTGCTACTCCCCAATCTAATGGTATCATTATGCATTGATGATAAGTTGAGGGGATAGCCTTGATGCTGTGAATCCAAAGTCTGCCTAGGATGATATTGTAGGAGGATAGGCAGTCCAGGACTCCAAATCTTTCATAGGATGCAACACCTTCAGTGTAGGTAGGGAGATAGATTTCTCCAAATGTGTTCTTCGTCTCGCCACTGAACCCTACCAAGACACCACTTCTTAGTAATTTGATCCTTTTTTATCTTCATGGCTTTAAGAACATCTAGCATGATCAGGTTCACCGAGCTGCCTCTGTCTACCAAGATCTTTCTTACATTGGTTGTGCCAATTTACATGGAGATTACCAGGCCATCGTGGTGAATGTCAGGAATGCCTACCAAATCATAGTCACTGAATGTGATGGGTGGTATATTGTTAGGTTTGCAGGGTGACTTAGTTTGAGGCATCCTTGCTATTTTTTTTGCTGCTGAACTGGTCAGGCTGCAGATCTGTGATCCAGCATTTATAAATTTTACTTCGTAGAGTGGAGGTGGTGGAGGGAGATTGCGTTCTTGCTTCTGCTCTTTGTTGTTTTTGCTGGGGTCTTCAGTTCTGCCTCTGGCTTTGATCAGGTCTTTGTGGTATTCAGCTTTCTATAGATAGGCTATTTCCTTTCTGAGGGTAAAGCAATCTTATGTCGCGTGCCCCATATCCGTGTGAAATTGACACGATTTGGTATGGTCCTTCCTTGGATTTGGGTTGTCCGACTTCCTGGGACACCTGACTACTAGCCCTATGTTATCCAGTCGCTGGATTAAGCATGCAATATCAACACAGAAGTTATGTTCAGTGATAGGTGGGTGAATTTTGGCCTTACCTTACTGTTCTTGCATTAGGTTGACTTCTGATTGATCGGGCTTAGTGTATGGACCACTCCTGTAATTATTGCTCCTGCCACCGCTTTTCCTATTTGTCTTATCATAGTCTTTTGAATTGCAGGATCCTCCAAATTTGTAACTCTTGTCTTCCTCTAGCCTGATATAGGCAAATGCCTTTGCTTGGACATCTTCGAAGGAGTGACAGGGATACTTGGTTTATTCACCATAAAGGTCACTGTTGGTTAACAGTCCCTGCCTAAAAGCTTCCACTTTTGTGCCGATGTCACACCTGGGATTGATTTTGTCATCTTAGATATCCCCGAAGATGCACACACCCCTATTATTTTAGGGAGACCATTTTTGTCCACTGCCCGTGCAGTGATAGACGTCGGGGGGAAGACTTTGACCTTTCAGGTAGGGGATGAGGAGCTGATTTTTCATCAGTCTAAGTTCCAGAGGGCTCCCATGCAAGCTCAGCCTTGCAATGCCCTCTCTTCTATTACTCCTATTATTGACACTCCAGATGAAAATTTGGAGAATACTGTTGTTATTGCTAACCCTCCGCCTCATATTGAGAGCAAGAAGGAGGAAAGTTCGTCTGTTTTCCTTGCTGCAGGTACAGATGAAAGCAAGAAAGGAGTTGTCAAAGGACGTTGTGCAATTGTTGTCAATCAAACTGGAAGTAAGGATGCCAAGGAAGATGACAGAGGAGCAAAGACGAAGAAAGTTCGAACCTACGTGGATTGGAACTACATTCCTCCTACTGTTGCAAACAGTAATTCAAGCTTATGGAAATCAAAGAGGTCGGTCAGGATTGCTGAAGTGACGTCCTCCAGTCAGAAGCCCACCAAGGGGCTGCTGAAATTTGATGAGAATTGAACGGGGAAATGCCCCGTGTAACACATTGTAATAGATATTTTGTTTGAATTTCCTTTGAATTTGTTTTATTGTGTTTTAATTAGGACAATTAGTTTAGACAATTTTTAGCATAGATGTAAGATTATAGACTGTGTTTTTGCGTATTTGGTATTTGGGAAACTCTTGGACATGTTTTTATGCAGGTTTGGGGAAGTTTCACGCAATTCAAGGAAGAAAAGACGGAAATCAAGAGCCTACGAGAGGAAAAGCCCTCGATCGAGTACTTTTTGTACTCGATCGAGTGGAAATTTGGTCGATCGAGTGGTCTCATTACTCGATCGAGAAAAGCCAAAGAGGAACTGGTCGATCGAGTGGCTGTTTACTCGATCGAGCAGCAGGGACATCAAAAGTCCTCGATCGAGTGATTTAAAACCACTCGATCGAGTGGTATGAATAGGACACGGGAGTTTTCTAAACTTAAACTCCTTATTTTCGTTTTCATTTTCATTTTATCCCTAATTCCGTCTAAACCCCTTCCCTAATTGCGATTTCCATTCCCCCAAATCCCCATTTTCTTGCCCAAATCACCAAATCCGCCACCTACAATTCCTTCCTTGCATATTAATCTTCAAAAGCCCCTTGTTTTCCCTCTTATTTGTGCTCGTTTTCTCGGTATTTAAGGGGAATTAGGGTTTGCGGGTTTTTCGATTAAAATCCGCCTTTGTTGCTTGTTTATTTGAAGTTTAATTGCTATTGTAGGATCATCATCATCAAAATGGACGCCAGTTCCTTACCTTCTACTAGTACCGCTTCCAGTCCATCCACGAGCGAGTCAGTGGCCCCTGCTGTTGCCACTGGCTCCACCTTAGTGACCACTGCAGCTTCAGCTGCTGTTTCTGCCCTTACCAGGCCCGAATCAGCAAGCTAGCCAGCTAGCCATTACTTCCAGCCCTTTAGGGGCCACTGCTACAGGAGAGGACGATCTTACTCCCTTACCGGCGTTGCGCACGGTGCGGGGGATGCGGCTGGAGATGACGATTAGAGTTTCCCCTAGTTTGTTGCTGGTTTGGGGAAACCGTTTTGTTGAGTCGGAGTGCCAGGGCGACGACGACGAGTAGCTACTGGTCTACTCACTTCCCCAGTTTACTGGTTGGTTTGGGGAAGTTCGTGTTTTGTATGTTCTCTTACTCTTTTTATTTCGTCTCCTTTATTTTTATTTTGTTGGTTGTATATTCCCATCCCCCATATTTCTGCTGGTGTATGCTGGAGGACAACGAGGGCGTTGTCCGTTTTGGTTTGGGGAGGGTATTGCTTCCTATTGAGTCTGCATCTGCATTTGTTTTTGCATTCACGTTTATTTTTCAGCTTGCATTGTTGTTTATTTCCAATAAAAAATCAAAAAATCCAAAAAAAAAAATTGAAAATTTCAAAATTCAAAAAAATTTCACGTTTATTTTTGCATATAGGTTGAGTCGGAACGGTAGATTCCCATGATGAAATTGCACTATAACTTGTCATTTTACTTGAGCCTTGCGCTTTTATTTGATAGTTATTAGCTTTGTCATACGCATAATCTACGAATTTCTGTTCAAATAATAGCTGACTGTTTAGACTTGACCTGATAAATTGGCAAACTACTTAAAAATTCTGAGTTTTTAGAGCCATAACTGGTGACATTCATGACCAGTTCATTAGGAATTTTTAGAGTAGTACTCCTTGCATAGCATGTTCATCTCATTTGCACATTTATGACATTCAATTTCTTGTCAAATGCACATATTCGGGTTTGTGGTTGGTGTCACATGCAGGGAGGGTCTTGCAAATTCCCCTTTCTTTATATCTTTCACCCATATAGCTCCACATTAGCCAAAACTTGCCTTTTTGACCCATTAGCTACATTCCAAACTAAGCCTGCCTAGTCAAGCTAGTTAGTGTGTTCTTTTGTGGTATGTTTTCCATTGGAGTTTGGTCCGTAATTCTTATTTGGAGTTGGTGTTTGTATTAAGGAAGGAGGAAAGAAAAGAAAAAAAAATATTGAGAAAAAAAAAGAAAACGTGAAAGATGAAAAAAAAATGAAAGAAAAATGAAAGAACAGAGAGCTGGAACGTGTAGAAAGAAAAGAAAAAAAAAAGAGATTGTGAAATTGAAAAAGAGTTGTGAAGATGTTCGAAGATTTACAATCGAAAACGGTTGTTTTGGTTCAGTTAGTCATTTCAGACGATATTAAAAAAGGGAATTTTGTGACCGTCTGACTCCTCCATTCCTATTCTATATTTTTGAGGAGATTGTGTTTGAGTCTAGTGAGCTTTGTGCCAAAAGAAGGGCACCTGTACTTAGTCCTTCAGTCAGTTGAGATCCGGATGGTTTTAGTATGGTCCTGTTAGAACTAGCTTGACGCTATTACCTTCACATTACCATAACATGTTTTGCCTTTTCTCACCTGAACCTCACTATCCCCATATTATTTGCAAACCCTCGGCTGTGACGGACATTATCGGTTGGAATTTGTGCATTAGTACTTGAATTGTCTTTCATTTTTGTTGCATGCATGCTATGTAGGTCGCAGTTAGGTGAGTGACTGTATTTTCTTCTCTCTTTTACATATAACATTTGCCCTTTGCTTCATGAGAGAAGAGTGACCACGTGAGAGTCCGATTTTGTTGGTCTTGCAAGGTCGATAGGTCACTTTATTTCGAATGTTTCCCATAATTCGTTTGCGTATTGACTGCTTAGCTTTAACTGTTAATTTTTGTTGCATTAAACTGGTTCAAGTAGACAAGTTAAGCCAGCTCTGAGTTATCATTTCCGTTCCATTAGTTTAGTTTTGAGTTTACTCGAGGGCGAGTAAAGGTTTGGTTTGGGGAGATTTGATACGTGCCTAATGTATAGTCTTTTTAGCCTATTTCAGCACGTATTTCTATGCGTATTTATACTATTTTTATGGTATTTTGCCCCGAATTGGCTACTTTGGTGTATTTTGTCCTTTTTGTAGGAATGATCGCGAAAGTAGTGGAACCATACTCCTTTTTTGTCCTTTTTGCATGCATTTAGAGGAGTCGGGATTATTTCAGAGTGAGATACTGCATTTGGAAGCGTCGTGGCATGCATTACGAGGCACTTGGGTGAAGACGTGAGCTAAAATGAAGACATAATCACTCGATCAAGCTATTTGTACTCGATCGAGTGGTTTCTATGCCCCCTGATGGTCGATCGAGAAAAGCCAAAGAGGAACCAGTCGATCGAGTGAGCTGCACAAGACCAAGTCCTCGATCGAGTAACCATGTGGTCGATCGAGTGACTTTTGCTGAGAAGTTAGTCGATCGAGTGGTTTAATCCACTCGATCGAGTGGTTTTCACGGGAATGGGCTTTTAATCAGTCCGTGGATGTTTTATTTCGCAAGCTTTAGTTTATTTTCTATTTAAACCTATGTTAATTAGGTTAATGGACATCTTATTATCTATTATTCATCCTTTTACTCTAAGCTTCCACAGTAGAAAACTATTGACTACGTTACTTTTATTTCGCTACTGTTACTTTTATTTCGGGATTATTTCACTCGGATTCAGTTGTTCTTTACGCCGGATTCGCATTGATTGTAATTCCTTCTCTTCCTTTATTAATAATAATCACTTGTTGCTTTAATTTCTCCTTTGTGTTCTTATTTTCCTCTGCCCTAATTTTCATTATTGCGAGTTTTAGTTTATTTGTAATGTTTTCCGCTGGGAATTTGTCTGCTGTTAGTTTAGTCACCGATATGAGTAGGTAAACCCCTTTCATGTTGGGATTAGGGGATCTGCGGTAGAAATGTGACGATGTAGTGAATGAATTAGACGAATTATTTACGAGACTCTGTCACTATAGCAATTTAACTGTAATTTCCGACCTAGTTGAGTGCACACTTCTATGTCACCCTTTAATCTGGCTAAAATTAATCCTGGATCGAAATATTGGACTAAATAGGCCTACTATAAACAGTAGACTACCCTAATGAGGACGAAAGTTAAGTTAGTGGTATTTTAGGATAGAAAGTGGACCGAAAGGACCTTTTAACATCCGTCTCACATCTAGTTCGTCTGAATCATTTACAGCTGAGTCACAGGACTACCGTAGTGAACCGAATTCCCGACATGTCCCTCTCTTCTTGATAGTTTAAATCATTTTACTTGTTTTATTGCTCTTCCCATTAATTCTCTTTCCCTTAATCTTCGTAGTTTAGAATCAAATTCAATCAAACCCCCCAATTGTTACCATAGGATTAGAAATAGATAGCTATAATTGCATTACCTCCCTGTGGATTCGATACTCGACTGCCTCTGCTACATTTTAGTTGAGACCGTTAGGTTTTATCTTTGATAGGGTTGCGATAGCCGTGTCAAATTTTGGGGCCGTTGCCGGGGAGGCAACTGTTCAATTTATTAGCTGTTTTATTTTTCAGTCCTTCTCAGTCTAAGGGACACTCGTTCCTTAGACTATTCTTATATTTGCCTCTAGTTTCTTCTTATGCGCAGGTCGCAGGGTGGTCCACTACTACCATTCGATCCCGAGATTGAAAGATGTTTGCACGTAAAGAGGAGACTATTTCAAGAGCAACAGTTAGAAGAAGAGCCCAGTTCTCGTTCCAGCTTCTACGAGAATGAGCTTTTCGAGGAAAACCCACCGTCTTCTCCAGTTTCTAATTCATCAGTTGAAACCGTTATCTTTCCAGACTTTCCCGAAATGGCCGAAGAAGCGACCATTGCCAGTCATTCTGAACCCACGGCTGAGGATCTTTACAAGGGGTTCGAGCTACCAGGGGAAGCTCGGAAATTCGAGCCGAAACCTTCTTACCTTAATATGGTTGAGAAGAATCGCCCGGTGGGGCTGCAAACGAAGATGCGGCAAAGCACATGGAGACTTTTATTGATTACTCCGCTCCATACCCCCACCGCCGGGCGTGACACCGATCAAATAAAAGAAACCCCGTTCATCTTCTCACTCCGCGATGTTTGCGAGAGAGTGGTATAGGGACTTGGACCGAGCTCGCTCACGCATAACTGATTGGAATTCATTGGCTTTAGCGTTCTATAAGAAGTATTTTTCTCGCATCGAGAACTATTGCCATTAGAGCTCGGATAACGAGCTTCAAACAAGGGCCTCGACGAGATTTTCACGAGGCATGGACTCGATTTAAGAAGCTAGTGCGTACCATACCGCACCATGGTTTCGAAAAGTGGAGTCTATGCAATCATTTCTATAATGGATTATATGACGATCGAGAGCCATTTTGGATCTTTGCACCAATGGCCGATTTGCTGAAAATTTGGGAGCAACCAAGGGGTGGAAGATCATAGATGATTTGGCCATCCATAAGGTCAA